>NC_085139.1:97150378-97452721 GCF_024139115.2 Armigeres subalbatus | reverse complement strand
CAGCTCCGAAGGAGGTCAAGACCTATGCTTCAGGGAATTTTTATATGGACTGGGATGCAATAAATGTTTAAGGAACATCCATTTTTATTCTATGTCGGTAGGGACGAGTCCTTTCAAATTATTCGTGAAAATTGGAGAAAGGTACTTTGTGTTTATTATTTTAATTGCTCAAAAGCAGCTTGGAAAACGAAAACATTGTGAATCATTGTATTTGAACGACGCAGGTCAAAATGTCGAGCAGAATCATAACTTTTAGTTGTTTGATCAAACTCAATACAAGAGTTCCCCCCTCTCCCACAAGAAAATTTTCTCGCTATGCTACTAATTCACCGGATATGGCATATTTTTGAAGAAATATTTTTGAAGAAATCAAAACCAACATTGAATCATTTCTCAGAAAAGAGCTAGAAAAATCAGCGAACACCTTTTTACATAACTAGTACCAAACCAGAAAATCTTCCTGATACCTTTGAGAAACCACTTACTGAAAAATGTGTTCTCTCGGAATTCTGGAAAATTCATTTCTGGAAACTACAGAAATTCTGAGGAACTACTCTCAAAGAAGTTTGAAGAATTGCCCCTTTGAGAATTCTACGAAACATCTTTTTCCTTCCAAATCCTCCCCCAGGAATTCTACGAAACATCTTCTTTAATGAATCTGGTAAGCTCATATTACTAAAACACGGGGTTTTTCTTCTGCCTTATGAATTATTGGGAATCCCTTCCCATTAGTTCTGATTATGTACCCAGTACACCTTTAGATATCATGGAGAATTCTTCCTCCAAAGACACACCGGGGCAAGTTGAAATGCGGGGTAAGTTGAAACGGAAGCTGTAATTCAGATAGGAAAAGACCGAATGCTCTGATAATTTTTATCAACAAACTACTCGCCTAAACGCAACTTCTGACAGGCATTCCCGAAAGATTGCAGCTTTCAAAGGCAATCCCTGCCATTGTTTATTTTTCGCCCTTTGCAAAATCCAAACCAACTATCTGACGTGCCAATGAAATAGGTCTCAAAACGATGTTTGGAAGAGTTTTTTCATCAAATTTTCATGGTAGGTAATCATTCAATCTTGAGTAAGCATAATGATTACGAAAAATCGATGAGAGACCCGTTTTAATTTTTGTATTTTTGGTTGTTTGATTTTGCTCTGCACGTTCAACTCATCGGGGCAAATAGAAATGCGTGGTGCGGGGCAAGTTGAAACAACAATTCGGTGAGGAAATCAATTTGAAAAATTTTCAGTGTAGTGCGTTCTCCAGAGTTTGGTCTTTGAAAATACGCTTGTGACTTTGTTGTACACTGCCCTTATTCGCATAAGAGTCCCATGTCATTGTCGCCGACTTGAGTAATTTGCAGTGAAATTTATCAAACTTGTTTTACATGGATAAATACAAATAAAAATTAATAAATTGGAAAAAAATTGGTGTGTTTCCAAAAAATTTACATAATATTCTTTATCCGTATTTATTGCTGTGGGACAATTAAATGGACCATAAGTTTATTTTTTTGTGTAAAAGAGTGCCTATCAAAATCTGGAATCTGATTTTTAGGCGAGTAAATACCAAGACAAGTCAACAAAAGTGGGATTTGTTTTAAAATTTCTAGAACAAAGCCTACTATTTCATCAGTTTTTCTTAAACAGGAGACAATTTTCAGCTAATTCCTGAAAAATTAAAACTTACATGGGACTCTTTTATGCGAATCCTGGCAGTTTTATAGACACCTTTACAACCTCGTGCTTCTTGAGTGTCTGAGTACATACATTTTGTTATTAATACGGCAAAATTAGCTTACGTCTGAATATAACACAGTGTTTCAACTTGCCCCGATTCGCGGGGCAATTTGAACGATGCATACAAAAAAATAATTTAAATATAAAAAAATTTTATAAAAAAGTTGTTTAAGGTTGTTTATTTTTTAGGTATAATATTTGGCCCGAACTAGCAAACACCGCAAACGGATTCAAAATATACCAAATGGTGATTTTTTTTACAGCACTTCAAATTTCAACTTTGAAAAAACCGTTTCAACTTGCCCCGGTGTACCTTACAAATTCTTCCTCAGGAATTCTAGAAAATTCCTGCTCCAGGAATTCTGGGAAATCGATTTTCCAATCTTCTTGTTTTTTCCATATCCAAAAATTCCTCTCAAAGAGTTCTAATGACTTACCCCATCCGGAATTATGGGGAATTAATCCACACAAAAAATTAAAGGACTACAGCCTACCTTCTCACCTCAAATGAAGTCTTCCTTTTTCTTAAATTTCTGTGAAAATGTCCCACCACGATATGTCGGAGGAATTCTCCTTTAGAAATTATAGGAGCTCGATATACAACAATTGTGATATATTTCTGCTCTAGCATTTTTAGAGAATTTCGTCTTCAGAACTCGGAGAATTTCATCCTACAAGAATTTCTGCTACGGAAATTTTCCGGAATACTCATTAAGAAATATTGGGGAATGGCCCCTCCAAAAGATGATGGCAATCTCTCTGGCTAGAATTTTGAGAAATCCCTTCCCCAGAAATTAAAAGCAATTTTTCCTTCAGGAATTTGGAAAAAAATATATCTTCCTTTGTTCCTGGTGAATTTCGCACCATAGACCAGATATGTAATTCTTCTCTCTGATAACTCTAAGGAATTTCTCCCTCACGAATTATGAAGAAATATTCTCCTATGAATTCTTACACAAGAATTACTTTGAAACTCAAGAATTCTAGGGGGTTTTATTCTCCCAGATTTTTTATTCACTACAAGAATTCCTTACCTAGGAGTTTTAGGGATTCCCTTATCCAGAAGTTCTGAGGAATGAATAATACGTATCTTAGATTTTCTGGATAGGAAACACCTGGAAAAGTTCCCAGAAAATGTCTGTAGGATTCTCACGTATGTCCTGCTGAAATTTTCTCATCTGAACTTTTTGGTTGGCATTATCTTTCCCATTTGAAAATTGCCATGTCGCAGCTTAGTGTTTATTAAGAACCTACAGAGTTATTAATTAAGTTATTAAATAAGTAGACTAAGTAAACTAACACGATTATCATCATAGGCACAGGGAAGTACCAAAAAACTAACAAAGAACCATGCTTAGCCTTGCTTTGTAGCCGTCAGGCTAAGGAAGCCATAATTCAGATTTTTTTGCTAGTGTTCTCACTAGGAATTACACACACACCCTCCTGGACGAACTATTGAAGAATTCATGAAGAAAATTCAAGAAAAAAATCTGGAGAAATCACTTAAGGGAACCGTAAAGAAATTCCTGAAGAAAGTTTGAAAGAATTTTGAAGGAACCTTAGGCGACTCTTCTCATGGTGTTCCCGAAGGAGTACTTTACAGCGTATGTACAATATAAATTATACTTATTGCGATTAGGGCACGAAGAGCAAATATTCAAAGAAGGTTTTTTTGTCACCCACCGACGAAATGTTTGAAGGATAATTTGAACCGCGCCGATCCGAGCCGCCGCCGCCGCCACTGAGAACAACCGCGGCGTGGCGCCGGCTAAGCTGCCGTCGCCGTTAGCAAATTGCGTTCACGCCGTTGCCGGCTCAAAGTAGATCGGCGCACAGGTCTAATACAAACACCATGGTGGGCAACCATGCGTCTCCATGCACGGGTGGTGTATTGGAATAGATTTTCCAAATATTGCAAACATAACTGGGACGATGAGACAATGAAATTCACTTCAACTACACTTGAACATTTGACTATGCGAATGAATAAGGCTGCATGTGTATGTACAGAAGCAAGCGTCAACCCTCGGTATCAGCATTGCTGCGTGCGGAATTGAAATTTAACTTCAGCTTGGCAAATTGATATTCGGTTTGAAATCTCATAATATTAATATAATTTCATTTTAATATATTTTTTATAAAGATATGCATATTTTTAGTATATAAAGAGAAATAATCATCATTGGTCGGTACAAACTAACCACAATTTGAAATATTCTTTACAGCCTCAGTTGATATTCATTTTTGAGGCTTGAGTATCAATTGGCAATTGAGGATCAAGCGGCAAATTTTGTTGACAGCATGCTTCGATATATGACGATCAATGACGAAGTTGTCTGCCAAGTGTCGATGCCAGTGATAGTAAAATAAAGATTTCCGTCCTTGGTTGCAGAAATCGATGATTACCACTGCTCATCTACTCTACGTACAACCTGTGCTGAACACACTATCTCTTAACAGCTAGTGTAGTTCGTACAGTATGTTCGGTGCATTAACCGTGTTGTTCGTGCAGCACCTGAAAAACAATGCTTGAAAAATGAAAATATCTACTATTAGTAGAAATGCTTAAGCTGTCTTGCCGTGACTGACAAAACCATTATCGGATCGATCTTCGCCCCGCTGTTGAATTCTCATAATTTGAACGTCTGGTTGGCTGAGTGTATTATATAACTTTGGTAATAAATTTATCTGGCTGTCATTCTAATACCAGTGAAGTACTTAATTACACTCGGAAGTCGTTTTCTATGAAACGCACTTCCCGGAACACTTCACACCGACCGACCCATTGATCCCGTCCCGAAACTCACCGTACGAAAAATGGCCCGTCAACCAATTAAGACCCAACGCTTCCGGGTAGTTCATTATCGCTAGTAATTATTAAAGAGCTTTCCTAACCGCCATCAATAGCGACATACGGCAGCCGCCTGACCTGCTAGCTGTCTGCCGTCTATTAATAGGATTCCCCACCATACATGGCAGAACGAAGCACTCAGAACGAATCGTTCAACTAGTTTCCCTTGCACAATCCCTTAGTTGTGTCCTTGATGGGCACAATTTCGTTCTGCCACCCACTGAGACACGACCGCCCAAACACACGCATGGGGTACCACATTGCTCGGGCGGAAACTGATAGAAACCGACTGTGCGACAGGCAGTGTAGTAAATAGTGTGCCTGTTAACTATTGAATAGCCGCGACTGTAGTAGTGGAAGCGATGAGGACAACGTGAACGTAGTATCTGGCCAAATGTATATGTGAATGCGAGTCATATCCTGCCACCGAAGGAGGATGGGTGAGAAGGAATTCTATGAACGAATCTGAAGGCAGTAGCAGTCAGTATAGTAGCATCCTGGCGGAGTTTGCGCTTTGTCAAGGATACTTTTGCGGTTTGTTAACGTGAGACACGAGCACCGAATAACGAACTCTACGGCCACTTTTTTTTTTGGCAAAGCTCTCTGATTCGGGGTACTCAATCTTGAATGGTGAAAGGATGTACTAGACTGGTTGACTCCTGATGGTGCTATCTGATTGTATATATGCAGTTGCATTGGCATCTGTCATGATGACAGTTACCTGGTGGGGAACTATCGCTAGTGCCTAACGTAGCACAACGGAAAGATGCCCACATATAGTTTTTGGGGATCAATCAAAGCTAGGTATGTGAACTACCATGCGCCTCCACCAGTAAATCTCTGGCAATCAATTTCAGCTCGAGAGCACACACTTCAAAAGACAAACCATTTCGAAGATTCCAAACGATGTAATTCGGTTGAGTAATGACCGACATATATGAAATTTGAAATTAAGTACCGATTCATGTGTTATATTCAGAGAAAGTAAAACTGAAACCTTGCCAATGATAGCAACATGTACTCTCTGGTAAATGTGCGGAATGCAACTCGCATCAAGCGCATCTACTGCAACAGAATAGGATAACGGTCGTCAGCCCCGCATCTAGAAAATTATTCGGATTTCGGTGATGTTTTTGATTCAAGAATGAATAAGTTGTCTATGAGTAGGCTCCCCAAAACACACGCGACGCGACTGTCGCGGCAACTCTATCGCTGGGTCACTGCATGCAATGTTCCATCTATACTTCCATACCAATGGCGACTGAATCGCAGCCGCCAAGCGATGGCGATGGCGACAGTCGCGACGCGTGTATTTGGGGGAACATTAGACATAAAGATACCCCGTTAGGCATGAAGACGTTAGACATAAGTACGTTAGGCATAAAATGACCCAAAGAACAGCCCATGCCATAAAGAAGGCAAAATTATGCCAAACGACCATTATGTCTAACGTATTCATGCCTAACGTTGCGGACCCGAAATGACTTGGTTAGTTTTCTTTTTCATAAACTCACTCATATGATTGGTACTGCGATTGGTCACTGCGTTTGAGAAAACATCATATGGCCGATACACATATTCAATTTATTTTATGTCCGAGAGGTCTTAGTAGATACAAGGAGGGGGGATAAAAAATAAAGAGAAAACGAAAAAAAGTATAAAATAAAAATTTCCTATGGATGCTGGCGAAGAATGCGGAGAGAAAACAATATCAATATGAAATTTTATTTTTAATTGCTTATCAGAATATTATACTCCCAAAAAACAAATCTGACAATTATTGTATAAAATCTTAGCATATACAATTCTGTAAGCTTTTAATACAGATATTGTATTGAAATAATACAAATCTGTAAGATTTCAATGTTCTAATGGAACATACCAGAATCCCCTGGTCAACATCGCATATGACCTTACGAAACACATCGACTGGTGAACAATATGTTGAGGTGCTTCCACCGCGTGAAGAATACCAATTTCTATCAGAACTAATTCTTAACAGCGCGCTTCAGGCACAACGTTTCCCGGTGCCTGGCACTGGTTGGATAATGAGTATACAATTCTGTATCATGAGAAATCCGCCGCGTTCAAGGACTTTCGAAAGCAACGTTTGGTCGATCTTTTTAAACGGTATATCGATTTTGAATCACATTCTCCGCGCAGATCTTTGATTTCGCTAAGAAAGTTTGTCAGGATTCGGTTCCAGTTAAGCAAACCTGTCGTAATAATAGCTCACAGAGATGATATGGACCGACCCTTTTTGATGACCTAATTCTCAATTGCTCTATTTTCATGTAACAATTCCGCCCCAGGGATGGATAGAATTAAGTTAAATTTACTTAAAAACCTCCCAGACGGCGCGAAGAGGCGCGTTTTGAACATGTACAATCGATTCCTGGAGGATAATATTGTTCCGGATGATTGGAGGCAAGTGAGGGTGATAGCCATCCAATAGCCGGGTAAACCTGCTATCGTCCTATCGCAATGCTGTCGTCTCCAGTGTTGGGAAATGTACATTAAAACACTTTGATTATGGTATTATTTACATTTTATTCAGTCAAATTCCATGCACCAAACAAGCCGAAACAGTTTGCCAAAAAAATGTAGCGACATCGTGCCATTTTTTTTGCCGATGAGGCAAACTGTTTGTTTGCTGCTACGTTAAAGTCGTGCCGACGTGCGGTCAGCATTTGCATGAGATTTTTTGTTTCAGCTCGTGCGCAGCGCAGACAGCACAGAGTCGAGATTGATTACATGTGACGCAATGCTTAGAAGGTGTGCTATCCGTAGGTACTTATTTATTCGTTCTTACCTCTAAAATGAGCAAGGAGTAATAAAATTAATATTTCCCACCAAAAACGGTAATACGTTGTGAAATTATTGTACGAAAACATTAATTGTGGGGAGAGAAAATAGAAAAAAAAAACCATGAGCTGACTGTCGTCTGCTTGGCGTGGCTGCTGCTGCGGCTGCCGTGGTTTTGTTTTTCTGTTATTGCATGGAAGAATGAATGGTAAAAAGAAATGTCAACCATTCCCGTCCCTGCCTGACTGCCTTACAAATAAACGCAATACAAAAAAACACTGATTAATACACCTAGAAGGGTTGTAGGACAAAAGGTCGAAGGTCAAAAGGTCGAAAGGACAAAAGGTCGAAGGATCAAAAGGACGAAGGGACAAAAGGTCGAAGGACAAAAGGTCGAAATGAAGAAAGATTCTTCTTTTTTCTTCCTTCTTCATTATTTTGTCTCCCTTTTACCCTCTATTTTCTTTTTTTATTCCTTCTTCCTTCTTACTTAATATGTTTCTTTCCTTCCATTCTTCTTCCTTCTTTCTTCTTTCTTCTTTCTTACTTCTTTCTTCATTCTTCTTTGCATATTTCATCTTCCTTATTTCTAACTTCTTTTTTTCCTCCTTTTATTTATTTTTCTTCCTTTCTCCATCTTTCTTGCTTCTTTCCACTTTCTCCCTTTCTTATTTCTTTCTTCTTTTTTTCTGTATTTCTTCATTCTTTCTCCTTTTTTTCTTTTTTCCGCCTTTCTATCTTCTTTCTTCTCTCTTTTTTTCCTTATTCCTCCCTTTTTTCTTTCTTTCTGGGATCAGAGTAAGCCCTGTCTTGAGGTAGACACTTTTCTATACCCTCCCGTCATTTTTTGCCTGAAAAAAAAATTGTTCAATAAATGTTCATATTAGTAGTTTCAGTCGTACAAATTCTTCTCTAAGAGAGTTTTTTTTTTGTATTGTAATACATATTGGATAGATCGGTTGCGTTTCGACTTAGGAAAATTAATATGGGGGAGGATATTTTTCTTTATTTTTCGTTTCAGAGAGCGAGCAATGGCGCTTAAACCTAGGCTTATTAGCCAGGGCAAGTTTAATAGCTTCGCCCCATCCCAGAGAACCATCACCCACGCGGAAGGAGTGACAAAATTCTTAGCATGGTCACTCCCAACGTCTTCGAAATAAAGTCATTTGCTTATTCCCCCTGAATGTGAAACGGTTGGTACGGCTGTCCCCGTTTCTTCCTTTCGTGAATTCAAAACTGTTCGTTGATCATGTTATTCATTGCTGAATAAACTGATTGCCGATAAGTTATGAATTATCTCCCAATTCCAAGCCTGCATGGTGGGCCTGGCCGATTTAATATTTGTGTCATATTTATGATATTCTGCAAATATTAATGCTGACAAGAAAATGCTCGGAAATACAACCGACATTTCCAGGATGCTTTTCAATACTGGCTATGCATGTGCTAAGACAAGACAAGACAAGACAAGATTCCTCCCTTCTTTCTTTCTTTTTTCAATTTTTCAGGAAACAGTTTTTCTTCCTTCTTTCTTTCTTCACTCTTTTTGCCTTTTTTCTTTCTTTCGTCTTTCTTCCCTCTTTCTTCCCTCTTTCTTCCCTCTTTCTTTCTTCATTTTTATTTCTTTCTTCCTTCTTTCTTTCTTTTTTCTTCCTTCTTTCTTCATTTTTTCTTCCTTCTTTTTTCCTTTTTTCTTCATTCTTTCTTTCTTCTTTCTTCCTTCTTTCTTCATTCTTTCTTCCTTCCCTGTTACCTTCTTCTTTTGTATACCTTCTTTTTTGTTTCCTTGTGTCTTTCTTCCTTCTTCCTTCCATCTTCTACTTTTCTTCTAACTTCTTTCTTCATTCTTTTTTTCTTCTTCCTTTCTTCCGTATTTTTTCTTTTTTCTTTCTACCTTCTTTCTTCCTCATTTCTTTCTTCCTTATTTCTTTCTACCGTCTTTCTTCATTCTTTCTTTCTCCGTTTTTCCTTCTTCCTTCTTTTTTCCTCTTTTCTTCCTTCTTTCATTTTTCTCTCTTTCTTCCTTCTTTCTTTTTTTTCTTTCTTCCTTCTTGTTTCCTTTCTGCTTTTTTTATTTCTTCCTTCTTTTTCCCTTCTTCATTAATTAATTCTTTTTTGATTCTCTCTTCCTTTTTTCTTTGTTCATTCTTTTTTATTGTTTCTTCTTTTTTTCTTCCTCCTTTCTTCATCATTTCTTCATCCTTTCTTCCTTTCTTCTTTTTTCCTTTTTTCATCCTTCTTTCTTACTTATTTCTTTTTTCTTCGTTCCTTATTTCTTTTCAATTTTTCCATTCCCTGTTACTTGCTTCTTTCTTTTTTTTGCATCTATGTATCTTCTCTCCTTCTTCTTGCTTCCTTTTTCCTTCTTCCATCTTCTTTCTTCTTTCTTTCTTTTCGTTCTTTTTTCTTCTTCTGTTCTTCTTCATCATTCTTTTCTCTTTCTTACCGTATATTTTTCCTTCCTTCTGCTTTCTACCTTTTCACTTCTCATTTTTATCACTCCTTACATCACATTTCTCACTTGTCACTTTCTACTTCTCATTTCTTCCTTTTTACTTTTCACTTCTCACTACGCACTTCTCACTTCTCACTACTCACTACTCACTATTCACTTCTCACTTCTCACTTCTCATTTCTCACTTATCAATTCTCACTTCTCATTTACCTATGCTCACTACTCCCTTCTTACGTCTCACTTTTCACTACTCTTTCCTTGTCTTTTTGTCCTTTCGACCTTTTGTCCTTCGACCTTTTGACCTTCGACGTTATGATACATATTCGACCTTTTGTCCATTCGACCTTTTGACCCTTCGACCTTTCGACCCTTCGACCTTTTGTCCTTTCGACCTTTTGTCCTCCGACCTTTTGACCTTCGACCTTTTGATACAAATTCACCTATAGGTGATGGTGCCTTTCTCGTGCATTATAAAAAATATATATTTCGGCCATTTCTTTTGAGCCTATAGTCTGATTTAGCCAATTTTCAATAGAAAACAATGGTAGAGTATTCTGCGGCGAATGCAACTTGCGAGCAAATCGGTTGAGGGTAAGTTCCCGAAAAATGAGTGACACTTTTGCTACATTTTGGTACGTGGGTGCGCACAGACACACACACATACACACAGACATCACCTCAATTCGTCGAACTGAGTCGATCGGTATATAAGACTAGGGGTCTCCGGGCCTTCTATAAAAAGTTTGTTTTTGGAACGATCATATAGCCTTTACGTATACTTAGTATACGAGAAAGGCAAAAAAAGATTTCTATGCGACAATTGTATTCAAATCTTCTGAAATTGTATATGCCCAATTATTATACAGTTTCTGTAAGGTTCTTATGTATTAAAATCTGCCAACCACTGGTTGAGTGATAGTTTCACTAAACTACCAGAACCTTACATGAATAAAACAACGCATAGCTTTCCACTAAAAATGACAATTCTACATAAGTTCCTCCTCTACAAGTTCCTCCAGGAATTCCTCCGGTAGTTCATCCAGGAATTCCTCCAGTAGTTCCTCCAGGAATTCCTCCGGTAGTTCATCCAGGAATTCCTCCGGTTGTTGCTCCAGGAATTTCACCGGACGTTTCTCGAGGAATTCCTCCGGAAGTTCCTCCAGGAATTTCTTCGGAAATTCCTCCAGGAATTTCTCCAGAAGTTACTCCAGGAATTCCTCCGGAAGTTGCTCCAGGAGTTCCTCCGGAAGTTCCTCCAGGAATTCCTCCTGAAGTTCCTTCAGAAATTCTTGGAAGAACTTCCGGATCAATTCCAGGAGGAACTTGTGGATGAATTTCCAAAGGACCTTCAGAAGAACTTCAGGAGGAATTCCTGGAGGAAATTCCGGAGAAATTCTTGGAGGAACTTGCGGAGGAATTCCTGGTGGAACTTCCGGAGGAATTTCTGGAGGAACTTTCGGAGATATTCTTGGAGAAACTTCCGGAGGAATTTCTGGAGAAACTTTCACAGGAATTCCTCGAGGAACTCTTGGAGGAATGCAAAGTATCTTAGTGAAGGTTCCCAAAAAGGGCTATCTGACTGTATGCGATAACTGGCGAGGCATTATGGCATTCCTGTGGAAGTTCCTCCAGAAATTCCTGTGGAAGTTATTCCACAAATTCCTGTGAAAGTTTCTCCAGAAATTCCTCCGGAAGTTCCTCCAGGAATTCCTCCGGAAGTTCCTCCAGGAATTCCTCCGGAAGTTCCTCCAGGAATTCCTCCGAAAGTTCCTCCAGGAATTCCCCCGGAAGTTCCTCCAGCAATTCCTCTGGAAGTTCCTCCAGAAATTCCTTCAGATTATCCTCCGGAGTTCCTCCAGAAATTTCCCCGAAAGTTCCTCCAAGTATCAGTATCAAAGGATTTCTAGAATTCTAGCAGCAATTTGCACAGTTTTCTAGGAGCAGTTTCTTGACTTTCTTGAGAACAATAAAATTTCACAGAAAAATGTTTTCAGTAAAGGCGAGCATGTTGTACAGTTGCCAAGTTGGCATTACAAAGACATTTTCCCACATTTTGTAGTTAGAAATGAGCTCCATGCAATCTGTAGTTGTGGGTAGGCCGGGTCAATGATTTCGATTTATAGACTTCAACGGAAATGAGAATAAGTTCTACATACTTCGAAGTATGAACTTGGTTGAAAATATGTATTTTCGCTAAGAGCTTGATAAAAATGAGCTTAGAAAAGATTTCTAATTGTTCCCGTCGGATCGTTGTCGAGAACCATTATCACCGAATTACTGTCCGATGGATGGATCTACCAACAGCTGATGCAACTCTTGGTCCATTCGCCTCCTCCACGTACCGTCTCCCATCTCTTTCCCACCATAGACGATACGCAGCACATACCTTTCGAAAACTCCAAGTTTGCGTTGGTCCTCTAAGAGCATCGTTCCTGCCATGATGCGTCTCCGAATTTCTCAGCTGGTATCGTTATCGCAGGTCGCCAGTGGGCCCAAGTACACGAATTTTTCAACCACCTCGATTTCGTCACCATCAATACAAACTCGTGGTGGATGGCTAACATTGTCCTCTCTTGATCTTCTTCCTATCATGTAATCTTCGACGTGAAAAAATAGAAACTCTTTACATAGTCCTTCAATAGCCATCGGCGTGGTAGAACATATTCGACAGCGTGAATAATTTCCAAGCGGCGGCATACCGATTCATTTATGGCGTGACGCAGCGGCGCACAAGTCTAGTTATCAATCATTAAGATCAAAATTTGAAAACAAAATATGATTTCATTTTGATTTTGATATTGTTTGTGTATGTTTGTATGCGTACAAATTTTGTAAATACACTTTTTGAAACTTAGTATTACCTTTGGAAAAAAATTCAAAATCGAAAAATTTTTTTTTAAGAATGGTGGTAATGCAAAATGATAGAAAAAATGCGATCTATTCCCTTATTTTTTTTCAATAAATTTTACGATGCACGAGAAAGATATCATCGCCGCTAAGAGGATTAATCTGGGGGTTTTACAGTGGAATGACAGTCCATGAGATAGAATGTTAAACTGTTGAATTACACGGTTTTTGTTCGTATATTTTTAACAAACAAAAAAAACTAGGTGCCCAACAAATTATTAACATGGTCAGAATCTCTTAGTTACTTGGTTAGTTACATACGGATTTGATGTGTATTTATTGTTGAACTTTTGCAGTCTTTTTTAATAACCGTGTCCCATCTCAGCACATTGAACTCAAATCCGGAAGTGAAGTGAATATTTCGAAAATTTACCGGGTCACAAGCTGAAAATACTTTTTATTCACATACCGACACACTTCCAAAGCTTGCAGGCAAAATAGCCCTATATTGACAACTGACACAATTTTCACTCACAATTTCACTGTCACATGCGACTTTATTTAGTTTCACTTCCGTATACATAAGAAAAATATCACATTTAAGTCAACTTTGAAATGGAAAATAACGAATTTGGGAAGTTGGAACCCAGAAAAATGACGGAGAGAAAAATTTACACTTCCGATATCTGCCTTGGCAAACTAATCATTCTCTTGTGCTGGAAAATTGAAACAGAGGAGGGGGTTGACATAAAATAGAATAACGATTTGGGTCGTCCATATAATTGCATAATAAATATATTACAAAATGCTTCAAAAGTGCCAGACACTATAATTACGCTGAGAAGTGAATTCTCGGTGAACAGCATAACTTATGCATCAAAATTTAGCGTAAGCAGTGTCAGCGCTTTATCTGACGTAAAGCTGCTTTGTTTTGATTCATACGCCCAATGAATCCTTTCAATGAAACTCAACATGCGAAAATGCCGTGTGATAGTCGTAGTACACACAGTTGTGTGAAGGAGTACCACCCAACGAGTCCAGCCCGGTGCAGTACTAGACCAGCGGGGAAAGCAAGCGTGAGTGTCCTTACATCCAACCCACGGACCTCCCCTACCCCGAACGAATAAGTGGCCTGGTCTGTGTTCGTGGTTGTGATTCGATTGACTGAACCGAGGAATGGTCTGGTCTAGAACTCTAGAATCCGTGCTGGCTCCCACAGTCGCGCGTGAATCTCCCTTTCGCTCTCTTCGAGTTCAAGTGGCATTGGCTGCTATCCGCTGCAGGACACACAAACGACCACCCCTGGAGCCCGGAGTGGAATCCTGCTTTTTCTTCTGCTAAGGATCGAAGCGCCATATTTGTGGCCTCGTCCTCGTCGGAGATCCGTTCCGTGCAGCGGGAATCGAAACCGGAATTCCCAATGTGTGCAGAAACATGTTCTAACATCTCAGGAGTTTGTAATGTAGTGAAAATTGTAGCTGGCAAGTTCGTGACCGTGGGAAAAGGTGTCGACCGAAAGCAGCATGAAGAATTTGTTCGTCATAGTGCCAAATTAGAAGTTCGGTCAAAAAATACCAAGTGATCTGGCAAATTGTGATAAAGTTGGCAATGGGAAAAAGAGTTTGAGTAGATGTGTGATAACGTGATTGATTGTTTAAAAGCAAAGCCATGAATTTGGTGGGTTTCAAGAATTGAAAATTGTGATAAAATCGAATACATATCAAATGTTGCCACAGTTCGTGATTAAGCACTTCGTCCATTGGATATCGACGTAATAATAAAACCCGTAATAGAGGGAAGAAGTTCAGTGTCAATCACTCAATATAATTGCTCAAATGATGTGTGACAGCGAAAATACAGGGTGCTTTTTTATCAGGAGTAGTAAGGTGAGCCATTTTTTTCCAACCAATAAACGAACAAAAGCGAGAAAAAAAGGATTAGCAGCAGAAAATTCTCCTCACGCGTTGATGGTGATTCCTATTCGCAGAAGAAAAATCATTAAAATGGTCCACCCTCGCGCCCACACACACGTGCTTTAGTTCTCGTCCTGGCGCGCGCTCCGCTCGCCATTCTGATTTTGGTTGTTCTCTCCCAGTAGTGGGCGATCGTTCATCATACGAATTATATTCGTTTTCCAATGTTTTTAGAGTTTAATTCTGGACTGAAGAAGTATAAATGTCGTCCTGCTTCGCACAGTCAAAGAAGTTAAACAATAATTAGTGATGTTAGAGTAATGCCCAATACTATGAATGTGTTGCTTCCATTTCCGTCCATCCAATCACACGCTGTAGCTACAAATTACTTCCAAGAAACACTTTCCCACCCGCAGCCGATCTAGCCACAGTCAAAAAAGCCGAATAACCAACAGTCCGACCGAAGACGACGAAAAGCGAATCCAACATCAAGGGACTCTCTCTCTCTCTCTTCAGTGATCCATAAATGAGAAGGTTCCTTCCGCTCCGGTTTGCTCTCTTGCTTTCCATTTCGCTAACGTTCGTAGGAGGGTGAAGACACTGCACTCTTGGTTCGGTCGGAATGGGTGGTGGGTGGTGGAGTTTCCCGAAGAGTGCTCCCCCCTACCTCCTACCACGCGATGTCTAATAATTGTCAGCTTGACAGCGACAGTGCACGGAATCAGCACCATAACTTCTTTTTCGTGAGTAATCCTGCTGTCGCGTCGCTTTAGTTGTGGAGACGAAATTCGTTGGGAAAGATCATGCGATTGGCGAGAAAATTTGAATTCCGTTTCATCAGGAAATTTCGGGTTGTAAGCTTTATAAAATACATGTAGGTAAAAGGCTTACCGCCCACTTGCCCCTTTAACCTTTTCTTTATTTCTTTCTTTACAATTCTTTAAACTTGATAAGCTTTTCAAGCTCCTCAAACAAATATTTGTCAAACAAATATGATATCAACATGTATGAAGCCCTACTATCTGCCAGATTTCTGATTTATAATTGGCGGAATTCAAGACACTAGTTTTGGATTTATGCTCCTCAACCAACAAGAATTAGTGCAGCTTTTCACAAAGTTATTTTATTCTGTAAGTTTATCATGAGGCTAACACGATGATACTTTTATACCCAGGAATGCCGAAACAATTTTCAACCCGAAAGTTTCCTAGACCGGACCGGGAATTGAACCCAGCCACTCTGTGTATGGCCTTGTGCCGCGCATCTAACCGAAGTTATCCACCTTTAATATTTCTTTAGCGTTGCTTTATTTTAATTACATTATAATCCAATATTCGAGAAAAAAAAATGTCAGGGAAATCTCTAAATATTCTGCAAAGTTGACTTTAGTTGCAAAATTTTAATCGATTCTGGAACATGATTAATGGGAAACAAGTTTAACGACACACATCAACGTAATTTTTAGTCTCGTCACTCGTCGAAGCTACCAAAAAAATTAGGTAGTGTTTGTTTGAGTGGCCCATCTGATTTTACATCACATCACTGTTATTTATATTGAGGTAGAAGTCATAGTTAATAGCATTTTTCGTTTCCAGTATTTATGGTAAAAGCCCGACTTAATCCACCTACAGTGAACGCAACCCTTCTTACACTTTTGAATGGTTGTGTGTGCCCAGTCCATATTACAATTTCTATGCATATGACCTTCAATTGAATATAAAATAACTGATATTGTCATGCTTATAATGATTTCAAAATAAAAAGGGATATTTCTGGAAATTTAACAATTTTAAAAAATACAAAAAGACTGGATATTTGATTTGCCGCCTTAAATGGCAATATTACAGCTTCTGTTTAAGCCCAAAAGAGTTCAAATCGGGTTATAGACGGCTGAGATATTGGTGTGACAATTCTTCATTAGTAGTCTGAAAATATGTCTCATATTCGTATTTCACAGATGTCTCTGAAACCGAATTTCCAATTGCAGAAAAAAATTAATGGGTCCAATGACAAAAACATAGCTTTCGTTTAAAGATAAAATGGCACAAATCGGTCCAAGGACGACTGAGATCTTGATGGGACATATTTTACCAATGTGTGAAGTTGATACGTCTAATGCTTTATGTTCGTATTTCAGAGATATCTCCGGAACCCAATGCCTAATTGCAAAAACAAAATACAATGGGTTCAATGGCAAAGTCATAGCTTTCGTTTAAAGATAAAATCATGCAAATTGGTTTGCAGACGGTTGAGATATTCATGTGACATTATTCTGTTAGTTTTCTGAAAATGCACTTCATGTTCGTATTTCTCACATATCTCTGGAACCAAATGTCCGATTGCAAAAAATTGAACTTGTACAATGACAAAGTCATAGCTTTCGTTTAGTGTTAAAATCGTGCAAATCGGTCCACGGACGGCTGAGATCTTGATGTGAGATTTTGTAACGCACACACATACGCACACACGCACACACACACACACACACATACATACATGTGCTCAGTTCGTCGAGCTGAGTTGATTGGTATATACGACTTGGGTCTCCGAGCCTCGGATAAAAGTCAGTTTTTCAAGCGATCTTTATACCCTTCTTAGGGTGTAAGAAGGGTAAAAGGGATATTTCTGGAAATTTACCAATTTTAAAAATACAAAAGACTGCAGATTTGATTTGCCGCCTTAAATGGCAATATTACAGCTTCTGTTTAAGCCCAAAAGAGTTCAAATCGGGTCATAGACGGCTGAGATATTGGTGTGACAATTCTTCATTAGTAGTCTGAAAATATGTCTCATATTCGTATTTCACAGATATCTCTGAAACCGAATTTCCAATTGCAGAAAAAAATGAATGGGTCCAATGACAAAAACATAGCTTTCGTTTAAAGATACATAAAATCGCACAAATCGGTCCAAGGACGACTGAGATCTTGATGGGACATATTTTACCAATGTGTGAAGTTGATACGTCTAATGCTTTATGTTCGTATTTTAGAGATATCTCCGGAACCCAATGTCTAATTGCAAAAACAAAATACAATGGGTTCAATGGCAAAGTCATAGCTTTCGTTTAAAGATAAAATCATGCAAATTGATTTACAGACGGCTGAGATATTCATGTGACATTATTATGTTAGTTTTCTGAAAATGCACTTCATGTTCGTATTTCTCACATATCTCTGGAACCAAATGTCCGATTGCAAAAAAATTGAACTCGTACAATGACAAAGTCATAGCTTTCGTTTAGTGTTAAAATCGTGCAAATCGGTCCACGGACGGCTGAGATCTTGATGTGAGATTTTTGTAACGCACACACATACGCACACACGCACACACACACACACATACATACATGTGCTCAGTTCGTCGAGCTGAGTTGATTGGTATATACGACTTGGGTCTCCGAGCCTCGGATAAAAAGTCGGTTTTTCAAGCGATCTTTATACCCTTCTTAGGGTGTAAGAAGGGTAAAAATGTGAAACTGCAGGAATCATTTTGGACCAATGAAAGTTCAAATTATTTACCTTTCTTCAATATTTTTGACTAAGTGTGATCAAACTCTTGATCGGAAAGTAACGCTCGGTGTCTGTTGATAGAAGTCGATTTGATTGCGTTGTAAATGGTTTTCAAATTACAACTCATATTTTTCTGAAGCTGAAAAAAGAACTGTATTATTAAGAAAATTATGTTGAGCTTTTTAGTGGAATGTCTTCACTTGTCATAAGACGAGTTTGTACAATCCCATTTAATTCCACCACCTAATTGTACCTTGACAGATACGTATTTCGACCTCAACAGTAAGGTCGTCTACAGTTTCTCGTACTGGACTCGACTGTATTGTGACAAATTCGCTGAATTATAAGCGAACTAGAACAAAATTTTTTTTTCTTGGTGTTTCATACGTGGCTTAAATTTGTTCAAGCTACATAACTTTACAATTAAAAACACACTAATAAAGATTGAAAAAAAAACATAAAACATGTTAAGTTTATTATACCAAAAATATAGAAACTCGGCTTCATAGCCGCATTTGTTTTTAATAACATTTATTTGCCAGTTGTTTTCAAATTTAACTGGATTTGTATTCATTTTTCTTTTTGTCATCGCTTTCGCACTTTCACTAAAATTGTTTTAGTATCTTCTGTAAGGAACTTCCTTCGACTTCTCGGCAAACCTATGGCTTTTGATACAACGGGATCCAACGAACTCAATAATCAATGCTTCAGTTCCTCAATGCGTCCTAAACTTTACCTAGGTAAGCAGATGTTTCAGCTGTTTTAATCAAATCGAAACGCTTCGATATGTGTGCTGTGAAAGTTTATTGTATTTTCGACATCACACGAATACTTTTAGAAATTTGAATTCTTTGAATTCTTTTTTATGGATTTTCAAATAAATATAAATTATATATTTTTTGTGATTTTTTTCTGAATTTGTAGAACAAAAAACAATAAAACTTATATACCAGCAACAATACATGTTTTTGCTGAACATTGTAACTTTCCATCTCTTATAAAAACAAAGTTATTCAAACATTATGATTTTTCGCGAGTTTACAAGTTTTTAACACAGAAATCGAGAAGACTCTTGTCGACAAAAGTTTTCAATATCAGTAAAAAGCTGAAATGAGCGACTTTCAGCATATCGTGAAGAAATTTGCAACTTTTTGCAATTAAGGGAGTAATCATAAGTGGAAATACATCTAAAAATATGTATAATTTAAAGATAACTTTTGTTGTATATGAGATGGAATGTTACAACGTTCAACAAAAACATGTTATTTTGCTTGCTTAACAACTTCCTAGAAGAGACGGAAATGGGAAAAATCCTTGGAAAGAGTTAGAGTGAAAAATATGATTTTAAAGGGGTTTTAACATAAAACGTCTTAAGTTTGATATATATATTAGAGTGGGGCGCAGTTGTATGGGAAAACGAAAACTTCGTCCGATCAAGTGAGATCAAGGTTTTTCTGAATCGTTTTGGGACCCCAATCAACTGTACAAAATATGGGCTCGATTGGTTGCGACCTCGCATGCCGCATCGCGTTTTAAGTTTACATGGAGATTAGTATGGGAAAACGTTCTTTTTTACATTTTTGCTCTTAGCGGCTTCAATTTATCATCAATCACGTGACTCAATACGTTAGCATATAGTCTGGAAGATGCCGAAAGACTTTGCCGAAAAAGGTACGCAGCTGGAAGGTCTACAAAAAATGTTATTACGTTTCGAAAATAGATTGTTCAAACCATATGCAAGAAATCAATGTTTCTGCCAGCACTACCGGACAACCTGTAATTGTCAGAGGGCAAAACCCATTTTCCTTCCAGTCGAAATTTTTACTTTGTGAAATCATTCCGAATATCTCCCATTAGCTCCAAAGTCCTATAAAATCAATAATTTTGAAATAACACTCAGTTAAATTATTGCTACACGTAGTTCGGCAGTGCTGGCAGAATAAATTATTTTTTGCCTATGGTTTGAACACTCAATCTTCGAAGCGTTATAACTTTTTTCGTGGACGTTCCAGCAACGTGCCTTCTTTAGCAAAGTTTTTCGGCATCCTTTGGGTTATACTTTAAGGTAATGTGCCACTTGGTTTACGATAAACTGAAACCTCTAGTAGTAGAAATGCTAACATATACGTTCTCCCATACTAATTTCCATACAAACTTCAAACGAAATGCGGAAAGCGAGGGAGCAACCAATCGGTCCCAAATTCTGCACAGTTGTTCAGGGCCCGGAATGGCTTCGAAAAACCATTGATTTGAAAAAATGACCATGATGCCCCACTCTAATATATAAGAGATAGAGACTCGGCATGTTCAGCAAAGTTGCTCGTATTACAATTTACTACAACTTTGAGGAAGACACTATGTGTCTATCTCATTCTGGTGGAAACATAATTTTCTCAACTCACTTTTAGGGGGATTAATCATCAAACTGTTTTTATCGAAAGATGCGCTCCTAAATTTCTTGAAACTTCTGTGAACACAACCTATATAAAAAATCAACACTTTTCGATCGTGAAAACGACGAAATAAAACACTGTGCGACCTAGGCGACGAATAAAGGATCACGATTGGAAGCTTGGAACAGGGAACTGCAAGTCGCTAGGCTTCGCAGGTTGCGACAGGATGATCTACGATGAATTACATCCCCGCAACTTCGACGTCGTAGCGCTGCAGAAAATCTGCTGGACAGGACAGAAAGTGTGGAAAAGCGGGCATCGAGCGGCTACCTTCTACCAAAGCTGTGGCACCACCAACGAGCTGGGAACCGGCTTCATAGTGCTGGGAAAGATGCGCCAACTATAGCATCATCAACGCGCACTGCCCACACGAAGGGAGATCCGACGACGAGAAAAAAGCGTTATATGCGCAGCTGGAGCAGATAGATGCTGGATCCCCACTGCGGGACATCAAAATCATCATCGGTGACATGAACGTTCAGGTAGGAAGGGGGAAATGTATAGACCGATCATCGGACCGGATAGTCTGCACACCGTATCGAACTTCGCAGCCTCCCGCGGAATGGTAGTCCGAAGCTCTTTCTTTCCCCGTAAAAATATCCACAAGGCCACATGGAGATCACCTAATCAAGTAACAGAAAACCAAATCGAGCACGTTCTATTCGACGGTAAATTCTTCTCCGACATCACAAACGTTCGCACTTACCGCAGTGCGAATATTGAATCCGACCACTACCTCGTTACAGTATGTCTACGCTCGAAACCCTCGACGGTGTACAACACGCATCGGAGTCGTCCGCTACGGCTAAACAATGGTCGGCTATAAGACGATAGACTAGCGCAAGAATACGTGCAGCAGCTAGAGGTGGCATTTCCCACGGAAGAGCAGCTAGGCGCAGCATCTCTTGAAGATGGCTGGATAGATATTCGATCCGCCATTGGTAGCACCGCAACCGCTGCACTTGGCACGGTGCCCCCGGATCAGAGAAACGACTGGTATGACGGCGAATATGAGCAGTTAGTTGAGGAGAAGAATGCAGCATAGGCGAGATTTCTGCAACACCGCACGAGGGCGAACGAGGCACAATACAAACGGGCGCGGAACAGACAAAACTCGATTCTTCGAAGGAAAAAGCGCCAGCAGAAAGATCGAGACCGTGAAGAGACAGAGCAACTGTACCGCGGTAATAACGCACGAAAGTTCTATGAGAAGTTAAACCGTTCACGTAAGGGCCACGTGCCACAGACCCATATGTGTAAGGAAGGACATAAACGGGAACCTTCTTACGAACGAGCGTGAGGTTTTCTATAGGTGGCGGCAGCACTACGAAGACCACCTTAATGGCGATATGGCAGACAACAGTGGTGGTATGGTAATAAAACTAGGAGCACGCGTGCGCGGCTCCGAATCTCTAGGAGGAGATCGGCCGGCTGAAAAACAACAAAGCCCCTGGAGTTGACCAACTACCAGGAGAGCTGTTTAAGGTGGTTATACAACAAAGCCACAAATCGGCCATCTTGGGAACCACGTGCTTTTTCTAGTAAATTCTCAAGAGCACGAATTGAGAGAACCACAACGCCCATGGGAATGAAACATCCGTAGATCGTTTGAGTACTCATGCTAAGCAATCGACTTTAATTTCAGCATTCTACAAAAATATTACGCTGGTTTTGAACTTTTGATAATAGGAGTACAAAACCGTGTGGTGAATTTGAAATTCACCACATGGCTTGATTGTATAATCACCTTAAACACGGTGGTGAAGCACTGGCTAGACCGCTGCTCTGGGTTATTACCAAGGTTTGGGCGTATGTGGTTCAGCCACAGAAGTGGATGGAAGGTGCCGTGTGTCCTATCTACAAAAAGGGCCTTAAGCTGGATTGTAGCAACTACCGCGCAATCACGCTGCGGAACGCCGCCGACAAGGTACTATCCTGATTTTATGCCGCCGACTATCACCAATTGCAAGAGATTTCGTGGGGCAGTACCAGGCGGGATTTATGGGTGAGTGCTCCACCACAGATCAGGTGTTCGCCGTACGTCAGGTATCGCAGAATTGCCACGAATACAACGAATGCCCACACACCATCTATTTATCGACTTCAAAGCCGCATATGATACAATCGATCGGGACCAGCTATGGCAATTAATGCATGAAAACGGATTTCCGGATAAACTGATACGGTTGATCAAGGCGACGATGGATCGGGTGATGTGCGTAGTTCGAGTTACGGGGGTTTCTCGAGTCCCTTTGAAACGCGCAGAGGTTTACGGCAAGGTGATGGTATTTCGTGTCTGCTATTCAACATCGCTTTGGAGGGACACGAAGGGTAAAGATTGACACCAGTGGTACGATTTTCACGAAGTCCGTCCAGTTATTTGGTTTCGCCGAAGACATTGATATGATGGCACGTAACTTTGAGAGGATGGAGGAAGTCTAGAAGGAAGAGAGGAAGAGGTTCAAGAGAGGTCAATGTAAGCCACCTACCACGAGTTTCTATCGGTGGTGTCAAAATCGAGGTGGTTGAAGAATTCGTGTACTTGGGCTCACTGGTGACCGCCGATGTCGATACCAGCAGATAAATTCGGAGACGCAGTTCTCTAGATCAATCTTTGTGCGATCGCATTGGGTTTCCTTACAACTCATTAATTATTAGGGGCCCTCCTTAGCCGTGCGGTAAGATGCGCGACTACAATAAATTGTATACAAAAAAAATTGGAATCCTGGAAAATTGGAACCACCTCTTATGAATATTTTCCTGGCTAGTGATCATAGACAGCGTATGCTAAAAATTGCAAAGTTTTGTTTTTATTCACATTTATGACATTTCTATATTTGAATCCTAATGAAGAATCACTGGATTAGTGGGGACATTGAGACCTGAATTTTGAATAATGAAGGAAGTGGGTAACAATAAATGAATGAGTTTATTAAACTGGAAAACTCATCTTTCCTCAAAAAATCAAATGGCCACCGAATTTCAAGGGAGGGGAAACAAAAGTTGGAATTATTATTTTCCCCATTCCTAATCATGTGGAGAAGCAGGAGTGAATGAAAAGTTCTGAATTAAAAACGTTCCACTGTATGAAACAAAAGATGCCTTAACGAACAACAACACACATTCTATGAATTTCGAAATTTTTTAGTTTTAGAGAGCGTCAGGGACTATTTCCAAGAGCTTGCAGACCTTTCACTTAGCGACTGCAAGTCGGTTCGCCTAGGACGTGCTGTGGTTTCACAATGAGCTCTTTTGAACTTACACAAAAAACTGCATGCATTCGCATTTAGACCCTGCCAAAGGTATCGTGTGCCACTCAAATCACACTAGTCCAAATCCTGATGTTGGGCAGGACTCTAAACATACCTGAAAAACTGGGTTTGCGCATAGCCAATAAGCATTATGTATTTAATACCAATATTTTAATAAAATTGTTTAATAACAAATTATTTAATAACAAAAGAATTTTATAACAGACTTATACCAAATGATACGGTCCATTTCTCTAAATCTAATTATGAAATATTTCCATGTCTACGTAGGAATGTACACGCCATTCAAATTAGTGAACTAGTGACAGTTCATTTGTGTTAATGTTTGAACTCAATTCAACGCACACTATGCATAATTTGTTCTAGGTATGCGGGTTTTACCTCTGCGCGTTATTTCCGCGTAGCCATCCAAATGTTTATTTTTCTCCGTAATATATAAAGACATATTTTCTCAAGACGAATCGATTCTTGCGAAAATCTTATATATCGGCCCTTCCGTCTATATGATGTTTAAAATCCATTTTAAATTTCTTGGAAATTTGACTGCTTGGCAGTTAGCTCACAGGTTAACAGCTCGTTCCATAGTGAAATCCATAGTGGGTGTTCAATACGCGAAATATTTAGGTTTATCGAAATTGATTTAAAATAGTTCCCGTGTACCAAAAATCATGAAATTTTGGATTTAGGCTCGGTGTTTCGTGGAATTCCTAAGAATATTCCGTGGAAATTTCGCAGAATTGTCAGTAAACATTCCTGAGAATTTCGTGAAAAATCTTCGAAGTTCTTGTGTAAATTCCATGAAATTTTCCGTGAAAGTTTCGAATAATTTCTTGTGAAAATTTTAAAGAATTTATCCAGGAATTCCACCGAAAATTAAATCAACAATGGAATTTTCGGAGGAATTCCTAGATTATTTCCCAAAGAAATCCTGAAAGAATTCCTTCAAGATTTCCACTGGGAGATCCTCCAGGAGTTTCTCCGAAAATTCCTCCGGGAGTTCCTCCGGGAATTCTTCCAGGAGTTCCACCGGCAGTTCCTCCAAGAATTCCTCAAGGATTTCCTCCGAGAACTATTCCGGTAGTTCTATCGGCAGTTCCTACGGGGGTTCTTCTAAAAAAATTTCCGGGAGTTTCTCCAGAATTTCCTCCGGGAATTCATTCAGGTTTTCTAACTGGAATTCATTTAGGCTTCTCCAGGAATTTATATAAAAATTCCTCCAGAAGCTCCTCCGAGAATTTCTCTGGGAGCTCCTCAGGGAATTCTCCGGGAGGTCCTCTGATGATGATGATGATGGTCCAGCTACATACCCATACAAAGGTTTCAGGTAGACGAGATTTGTCTATAAGATAAATTATCCAAGATTTTTTCCGAGATTTCTTCTGGTAGTTTTGCTGGCAGTTCCTCCGGGGTTCCTTTAAAATTTCATTCTGGAGTTTCTTCAGAAATTCCTCCGGGAGTTTCTTCCAGAATTCCTCCGAGAGTTTCTTTGGGAATACCACCGACACTTCATCCGGGAGTTTCTCCAGGAATTGCTCTGGGAGTTCCACCAGTAGACTTTCTTCAGAAATTTAACTGAAAATTACTCCCGAAGTTCTTCCGACAGTTTCTCAAGGAGTTCCTCCGAGAGGTCCCCTGGGAATTCTTCTAGGAAATTCCTCCGGGAGTTCTTACAGGACATCCTCCGGCAGTTCCTTCGGGAGATCCTACGGCAGTTTCTACGAGAATTCCTCCGGGAGTTTCACCGGCAGTTTCATAGGAACACCCGGAGGAACTTCCAGAGAATTTTCCCGAGGAACTCCCGGAGGAATTTCTGGAGGAACTTCCAGAGAAATTCTCCGAGGAACTTCTGGAGAAATTTGTAGATAAATTCCTAAGGATACCCTAAATAAATTCCTGACAAAAAAAAACTGAATGAATTTCCGGAGGAACTACTGGTGGAACTCCCGGGGGAATTTTCAGAGGAACAGCCGGTGGAATACTCGGAGTTAAATTTCTAGAAGAACTTCCGAAATTCCATTTCTCGTGGAATTCCTGCCAAATATCATCCAGGAATTCCCTGTGAAGTTCCTGGAGGGATTCTCGGAGGAACTCTTGGCAAAACTCCTGGAGGAACTCCCACAAGCATTTCCGGAGGAATACCACAAGGAAATTCCCAGACAAAATCCTGAAAGTATTCCCAGATGAATTGCTGAAGAAATTACCGGGGGTTTGATCTGCAGAAATTCCTGGAAGAACTCTTGGAAGATATCCTGGAGGAACTCACAAATAAATTTCCGAATGAAATTCCGGAGTTAATTCCTAATGCAGTCCGGAAAGAATTCTAGGACAATTATTTGACAGTATTTGAAGGAATTCCCGGAAAAATACCTGGAAGAATTTCCGGGGAAAAACTTCGACGAATTCCTGAAGAAATTCCTAAAGAAAATTCTAGAGGAATTCTTGAATGATGTTCTGAATTAATTGCGAAAAGAATTCCAGAATGAAATCCTAGAGGATTGTCGCTATTGAATTTATGGAGGTATTCCCGGAAACTTTCCTGGAAGTTATCCCGGAGGAATTAAAGGAAGAGTTCCTGGACATTCCTGGAGAAGTTCCTAGAACAATTGCTGAAGCAATTTCTTATAGATGTACAAGTGAAATTACAAAGCGAAATCGGAGGATTTCCGTCATAAGTTTCTTAAGGAACTTCTGGCGGAATTTTGGGAGGAAATTCCGTATGTATGCTTGAAGAAACTCTCGAATGCATTCTTGAAGGAAATGTTGGATTTTTTTCTGGAAGAATAGCCGAAGAAATGTCTAGAAGTAAAACTTGGAGAGAAGATAAGAACTCTTCAAGGAATTTCCTCATGAATTTCCTAAAAAATAAATAAATAAGTGACTGTTTTCTAGATAAGGAGGAATTACAATTACATGAGAAGGATTTTCGAACGATTTTCAGATGAATTTGTGGATAACTTTCCGGATGAATTTAGAAGTTCCCAGGGAAGCTTCTAGAAGGATAACAAGGAGAATTCTTGAACCCGAAATGTTTCGAGTTGTTTTGAACTTTCATATATTATGGATCCTGGGTACCCTAATAAGTTTTTTGGGAATCTTTTAAATTTCGACCACCTATTTTTGAATATAATTGGAACGAAAAGTGCACATGTTTAAGGGAATTCATGTCAGTACCCGTTCAATCTTTCCACCATTTAGGGGAAGGGGGTGGGGGAGTGGCCTGCCCTTTTCTGGCTACTCCCTTGTATGTCACTATTGTTATTCAACGATATGATTCTAGTCCTTATATTTCTACACTTTTATGGTAGATTTCTAGTTGGCATATATCTTAAATTTGTTTTTTTTTATGGATCCTGTACACCTCCGGTGGTGCAAAGGGCCGACTTGAAAGATCTCCATCCTGAGCGTTGCCCGGCTATCGCTTTAACCCGTTTGCCAGGTTAGATTTCGGTCGACTTCTTTTATTTCTTTATTGAGGCTTCGCCGCCATGAGCCTCTGGGTCTGCCTCTGCTGCGATTGTCCAAGTATAAAATTTGTCCAAGTATAAAATTCTTCAGCATCATGAAAGTACTGATTTAGTTTATCAAGAATGTTTTACATTGCTGATTCACCAAAATAACAACCTGTAGTGACATTATTAGTTATAACTAAGGTAACTAGCTTACATTCATTAAAAATATTATATTGTGTGAATGAAAATAACTAAGTAAAAGTAAACTAAGTGAAAGTGATGTAATTGTTCATTACTCACTTGTGAGTTTGGTTATTGAAACCCAAACTCACGCGTGAGTATACTCGCAGTGAGTTTGAAACTAATAACTCAAACTCGAGAGTGAGTGAGTAGGTTTCGAGCACTACACACTAATTTCTCAACAAAGATCTCCAGGCCTTCTAAAAAAGTTAGTTTTTGGAGTGAAAGTGATGTAATTGTTCATTACTCACTTGTGAGTTTGGTTATTGAAACCCAAACTCACGCGTGAGTATACTCGCAGTGAGTTTGAAACTAATAACTCAAACTCGAGAGTGAGTGAGTAGGTTTCGAGCACTACACACTAATTTCTCAACACAGATCTCCGGGACTTCTAAAAAAGTTTGTTTTTGGAGCGATCATATATTTTGGAGTCTTTACTTATATTTTTTTCTCCTTTATTTATATGAACCTTTACGTATACTTAATATACGAGAAAGGCAAAAATACAATTGTAAATGACTTGTGAAATAAAAGTTGGTCTGATTATGCTCCCAGTCATACCGACAAAAGTGATTAATCAATAAAGAATCAAAATGTTTTATTTTTATTAGCTTTATTAAGGAGACTTGCAGCCCCAGGCTGGCTCGCCTCCGGGAATCAAAATGTTAATAACTCCATCAAGTATTTATATACATACTGTACATCGTCTTCAACTTATAAATTCCACGGACTGATTGTTTGACTTAATCCTATTTTCAAAAACTAATTTGCTAATATTAAAGTCGAAAAAACGACACACTTCGTTGAAAAGTCTGCAGCATAAGTCTAATGGATTATTTTGACCGTAATGTGTCCGGTGGCCACGAATCCAAAACAGTTGACGATTCCTGAGTTGACGAGACTGTGCATGAAATCGAACATTCTCCAGGATGTAACGGCAGTCGACGTTGCACGTTATGATGTCGAAAATAAACATCCTCTGAAGCATCGCTCGACGGTCTGCCAATTGTTGCAAGTCAATCAAAGCACAACGATTTCGGCATGGAGGCAGGTTTGATGGATCGTTCCATGGTAAGCGGCGCAAGGCGTAGTTGATGAAGCGTGTCTGTATTCTCTCGATGCGTTCAATGTGAACGGAATGATACGGAGCCCACATTTGCACTCCATACTCTAGTATGCTCCGAATTAATGCACAATATAATGATTTGAGAGCATGAGTGTGTGTTGACTCTTGTTTCGGACGGTAGAACGATCGCGCGATTTGCCAAAATTTTGTGTTTTGCATTGTGCGGCCGGTAATAAAGTTAATTAGGGGCCGTCCAGAAACCACGTGGTCATATTGGGGGGGGGGGGGGGGGATTGGAAAATTACCACGATAAGCCACATGGGGGGAGGGGGTGTTGCTCTCGAACCACGTGGTTTTTTTACACGAAAAACTTTTGGTGAATAACAATAGCGGTGTAAAAAATACAAATCATTAAAATTTAATTATTTAATCATTAAACGCAAAGCGCATCTTAGGGCCGATGCCCACGTAGCGTCTTTTCAACTCAGCGTTAAAAAGACGCAGGTGTGCATCGAGAAAAACCGGTAACGCAGCGTCGGTCGTAACGCCGATGCATATCTGCGCTATTTGACCATCTTAGCCTTAGATCCTTTTCTATAAAAAATAAACGAAAAAACAGGTTGCGATTCAGTCTCAATTTCCACAACAAAAATTTGGAAAGGAAAAATGGGGTAATATAAAAAAAATTCCGCCGCGCCACGCCACCGCCGCAGATGGCTTTTGGCATCACGCCGCCGACACTTTTGCATCAGCGGACTGCAGCTACAAATTTGAAAAGTATTCATGTTTCTACAATAATCCAAAGAAAAAACTTCAAAGAATTTCTTGTGGATATTCAGGAAAAATCCAGTAAAGAAATTTCCTGTAAAAACTTTGACAAACTTCATATAATCCTGATAAAGTGCTGGCATTCAGAATAATTTTTGAACATTTCTCTCTGAAAAATTTTGCTTGGAAAGTCTGCTACAAATTGTTAATGAAAAAAAAACAAATCATCTCTAGTGTAAATTGCGAAAAAAAAAATCCTTAAAACTCCGAAAAAAATTCCATGTGAATTTTGTCTGAAAATTTAAAACAGTCCCGTGGGAAATACATATAATTTTCGGTGGAAAAAAGCTCAAATTTTCATATATTTTTTTTACATTCTAATGAAATTTTCTACGACAAGTTCTTTCAAATCTTCACCAGAAATTCTTCTTTACCTATTTCCAAAAGAAGTTTTTCGAACATTTTAAGGAGTGCACTTCAAATTGTTCAGTGTTAGCTTTGCGAGCAAAGGCGTAGGGTTGCCAACCTGGAGATGACGAGTTCGATTCTTGTTCCTGTCTAGGATGTGTTTGGGTGGGAAATATTCTCGACATCCCAGGTATAGTGTATCCATCGTACTAGCTACACAAGATATATAATCGTGCAATGGCTAGCATATAAAAGCTTTCAATTTATAACTAAGGAAATGCTAATAGAATCTACTAAGTTGAAAAGCAGACCAAGTTCCAGTTGGAAAATGGAGCCATAGAAGAAGAAGAAGACTTCTAAATTTTTCAATAAAAACTCTTCTGAATTTCCGAAAGATATTAAACAGCCAATGCCACATGAAACACTTTGATATTTCCGTTGATTTTTTGTTTTTGAATTTTTTTTTAAATTTGGAATTTTGAAATGAAATTTTTTCGAAATACTTTTTACGCTCTTTGTAAATTCTATCACATTTTTTAAAACTTTCTAATTATTTTTTAAAATTTCCACGGAAGAGTCTATGGATTATCTTCAAAAAATTCTTTGGATTTTCAAAAAAAAATCTTTAGAATTCTCGAGATCTTTTTTTATTTTTATTTGTACCATAAATTCTTCCAAAATTTCATCGGGAATTTATTCTTCTTCGGGAAGTCATTTTGATTTCTTTGTAGAATCAGCTAAACATTGATTTAAATCTTTACCATGCAAAGATGCACAGGAAATGATTTACAAAATTTAAGGAATTTTCACATCAGAAAATCTTTAAAATTTTGATTTAATAAAAGGAATTCCTTCAAAAGTACAATTTTTCCGTAATTTTCACTTGTAAAAACATCGGAATTTCCTCGGGAAATTCATTATTGGTGTTTCAGATGAACTTTTTTCGATTTTCTACTGGAAAATCTTAGGAATTTCCATCGGAAATATTTTGGCATATTTTGAATAATTTGTTTTGGAAATTAAAAAATTCATTAAAGTTGCCCAGGGTTTTGAAAAACAATCTTTAGAGATTCTGTAAAAAAAGTAAGCTGGATTTTTTTTTCTAATTTATACTGAAACCTGTTTATTAAAATACCTGTTAATATTGGAATGTAAACTAATTTGATGATTCTGAAAGCAAAACTGGATTTTCTACAGGAATACTACTCAAACGAAACAACAGTAGGAGGTTTTATTTGCATCTCTAAGATTACATATTAAATTTGTGATTCTCTGATAATTTTGTTGTTGTAAGAGTTCAGTTCAGATGCTTCGCTGAGGTTAATATATCTTAAGAATTTCCAGTACCTCCAGAGCTACGGAAGATCCCATATACTCTTAGGAATCTATAGGGATATTCAGTGATGAACTTTATAATTATTTAAAAAAATCACTGATAAAAAATTTAAAAAAATTAATTTTATAGGGATATTTTGGAAAATTTCTAAATCATTACAATTTTTTCTCGAAATTTTTATAACATATTCGCGAGTCCACATTTTTTTGTATCCTCCTGATGCATCGAAGGTGTACGAGTTCTAGATATCCTAATACCCGATACACATTAAAAAATGATAACATCATCAAAATGTTCGAATTCATGAAAATTTATAATTTCCATGCTGGGTTTAGTTTGATTTTGAATCAGTTGAAATTGTCCATCTTCAAATTGATCGGTTTAACCATATGTTTTAGTTACATAAGGTTTTTTTTTTTAATTTTTGCACTTGAGAAAAAACCACGTGGTCATGGGGGGGAGGGGGAGTCCGCCAAATGACCACGATAAGCCACATGGGGGGAGGGGGGTGAAAATCTTCAAAAATATGACCACGTGGTTTCTGAATGGCCCCATTAGTTCAGTGCGTGTTGGCTCATGTTTCGGACGGTAGAACGATCGCGCGATTTGCCGAAATTTTGTGTTTTGCATTGCGCGGCCGGTAATAAAGTTAATTAGTTAAGTGCGAGTTGGCTCTTGTTTCGGACGGTAGAACGATCGCGCGATTTGCCGAAATTTTGTGTTTTGCATTGCGCGGCCGGTAATAAAGTTAATTAGTTCAGTGCGTGTTGACTCTTGTTTCGGACGGTAGAACGATCGCGCGATTTGCCGAAATTTTGTGTTTTGCATTGCGTGGTCGGTAATAAAGTTAATTAGTTCATTGCGTGTTGGCTCATGTTTCGGACGGTAGAACGATCGCGCGATTTGCCGAAATTTTGTGTTTTGCATTGCGTGGCCGGTAATAAAGTTAATTAGTTCAGTGCGTGTTGGCTCTTGCTTCGGACGGCAGAACGATCGCGTGATTTGCCGAAATTTTGTGTTTTGTTTTGTTTTTCCTTAGGACGGTTCGTAAGTAAATTGATGAATATATTTTATTATTTTTACAGCATACACTGTTATTGACAAACGCTCTATATTGTCGAATAGAGCTCCCTATTATCCACCTTTCCCACTAACACAAATTTTCCTTCCCGAGACATCTATGAAGGTAGTATGGGTTCCCTGCATCTTCACTAGTAGATGTTGAACTAACATTCCTTCCCTTCCCTGATTGTAAGGACGTGGCCAGGTATACAACTGCTACTGTATAGGAAAAGGTACTAATCCCAAGTACCAGTTTGCGACAATATACAGTAGATTGCTCAATTGAGCATTGTATAGCCACCCACGATTTGTACAATCACATATGCTATGCTATGCTATGCTAATATAATGATTTGAGAGCATGGACATCATCGAACTGTGCTGTATAACGCCGTAAGAATCCGAGCAAAGCGTTGGCCTTAGCGAAGGTAACTGATAAATGCTCCGTAAAACGAAGCTTACTGTCTAGAACGATTCCAAGGTCTATGATCGATGTAATCCTCTAGCGTCAACCTGGCTACGGTTCTTCAATTCGTCTAGCACTGTATGAGGTTGGATGTCGTCGAGCGCTTTTTCATGAACCCATGTTAATACTCGGAGATGATAGACTGTACTGTTGGGTATAACACTTCGTGCAGAAGACTCTCAAAAGCACAGAACGATGAAGGATCATTTTTCAAATTTGCTTGAAGACTTTCCATTAGACCTCTTCATGTTTTCAAAAAGTATCAAAAATTCAACCGGTCAGCCCAGAATCACAATTCTTATGCTAAAATAAGTCACCTGTCAAATTTTCAGCTAATTCGGATAAAATTTCGAGGTGGCTCAAGTCGATTTAGTGTTTTTGAGTTATTTTCAATTTTGGAAAAAATCTAACAAGAAATATAAACGTCGAAAACTATCGCAACAACCTCTATACGGAAGCTATCGGTGTGCTCTATAAGTCTTGTAAACATTGCGATTCGTTCCGTTCACGTTTTGTCCATGTTAAAGTGATTTTCAAGCTTTTAAGTGCATAAAAATACTGTTCCCCCCAAACGTCGTTGTTCTACAAAATTCATAAATACAAGACAAATGATTGTTAATTTATTATATTATTATTCCTATTTTTCCCTGGAAATTTGAATTATATAATTGCCAATGTGTGATTTACCGTTAAATTCTTAAAAATCAGAAGCTGAACATTTGTCGTAAATTTTCACGTTAGGTTTTCTTCAAACAAGTTGTTCGAACAAAACATAAATCAAATCATATGATATTTGATGCTTACAACAAACGACTTCCAAATTTTGTTAATTCCGCCATATGTCTGCATGCATCGAGTGCATCGTAGTAACAAGTGTAATTGAAGATTGTTTGTTTGAACACTTTGAACTTGTTTGAAGAAATCTCAGCTTCTAATTTTTAAGAATTTAACGGTAAATCCCACATGGGCAATTATATAACTCAAATTTCCAGGGAAAAAGGAGGAATAATAATATAATAAATTAGCAATCATTTGTCAAAAATTCAAGAATTTTGTAGAACAACGACATTTGGGGAAACAGTATTTTTATGCTCTTAAAAGCTTGAAAATCACTTTAACATGGACAAAACGTGAACGGAACGAATCGCAATGTTCACAAGACTTGTAGTATAGGGATGGAACGATACCACTGAGGTATCGATACTTTTACTTTAAAGTAATATCGTATAAAAGTATCGATACCACAAAATATCGAATTGAAAGTATCGATACCAACTCGTATCATATGAGTACTCAAATATTTGAAGTAAAAATTCAAAAAAGAATATGCTGTTGTTACTGTCAAGTAGTTATTCATGATTTATGTTGAATGGAACATCGTTGCAAAAGATGTTTGTGTCCTATCAACCATCAACACCCAGTATGATGCCAACTACCCGATTTCTTAGAAACGATTACTTAGGATTTTCATAATATTTTTGAAAGAAATGTTTTGCACATTTCAATTCTCAAGTGCTTCAAGCGTTTTCCTAATTGATTGTACAGATCAGGCGTTGATTTTACAGATTTTTTCGATATTTACAATCTATGGATGTTTAGAATATTTTACACATGACCTAAACGCTTAAGAATATTTTGACATATCCTTAATTCCGTATATCAAATTATTTTCAGTTTTCCCCCATTCTCCAGACCCTTAAGGTTTTAAATGCTTTTAGGATTCTGGGATTTTCTACGGATTCCATAGTCTCTCTAATTCACTGTCTGGGACTGTTCCGCATAATACGAGACGTCTGATCACTTTAGGATCACTTTTAGATTGCGACGCGACGCGACAGTGCAATTTGACAGCGTGTTGATAATGATTGTTATTCTTTTACGTGAGTCGCGTTGCGTCGCTCGTCGCGTTTACACTGGCTTGCCCCTGAGGATAGGCCACATTAACGATCCTCAGTTTTAAATGAATCATAAGAAATCTATGAAATAAATGATGAAAACGCTTGTGAATTTCACTAATAATATACCGCAATTAGCACAAATAAGTGTTGAGCGGCAGAAAATGAATATTTGGTATTTTTATTACGTACTAGTAGACCCGACCAACTTTATTTCGCCTAAAACTGATTTATTCTCCGATTAGTTCTCGAGTTATGCAAAAATGCATGCTTCATTTGTATGGAGCCCCCCTTTCTAGAAGGGGCAGGGGTTTTGAACCACCATAGAAACATATTTTCGCTTCCAAAACCTTCACGTGCCAAATATGGTTCTATTTGCTTGATTAATTCTCGAGATATGAAGAAATTTGTGTTTCATTTCTATGGGAGCCCTCCTTTCCAAATAAGGGAGGGGTCCCGAACCATCTTAAGAACCTTCCCCGGCCCCAAAAACGTCTGCATACAAATTTTCACGCCGATCGGTTCAGTAGTTTCCGAGTCTATAAGGTTCAGACAGACAGAAATTCATTTTTATGTATATAGATATAAGATATATAGAAGAAGAAGAAGAAGAGAAGATTAAGATTATTACGAAGAAAATACGAATGTTTCTTTAAGATTTATTAAATTTAAAAGACTTTAAATCGGGTACTCGATTGATTCAAGTACTTCAATTCGATACTTACTTGGTATTGGATATCAAAGTATCGATTACAAAAGTACTTGGTATCGAATTAAAAGTATCGAGTATTTACTCGTATTTACTAGTATCGATTCATCCCTACTTGTAGAGCACACCGATAGCTTCCGTATAGAGGTTGTTGCGATAGTTTTTGACGTTTATATCTCTTGTTAGATTTTTTCCAAAATTGAAGTCGCGTTCGCTTCAATCCTGTTTCGGAAGAACATCTTCCTGCCTTTCCGCAGACGATTGCGAAGATTGGCAAATCACACGCCGTTGTTAATATACTGATGCAAATCATGTTATCCATTTACATTCCTGCGATGTATCAGACGTCATTCCGCGCGAAGCTACCATAAGGATGCATGCAATTAACCTCCTTCTACTCATCGATGATAATATCTTACACTTGGAAGTTAATCAAGTAGTTCCCATTTGGAATCCAGAGATGGGATCCTTCTTCTTCTAAAAGCTACCGCCCCATCGGCCTTCTTTAAGGTTTATACAATCTCTATGAAAAGGTTACTTGTCCTACTGTTACCTACCTACTCGTTACCTACTCGTCGGTTACTTGAATCTGCCGAGCAAAAACCGTCGCTTGCGAGCTGAAACATTTTAAATTATGACATGGCCATACAACATTCAAATGACTCAAATCAATTTCTGTTACCTCTGCTTGAACAAAAAAAATCATGTTGTAGTACTAATCCAGAAAAGTCCCTTACGTAATTTACTGCACCGTCCTTGACGTCGAGAAAGCTTTCGAAAACGTTTGGCAGTTTTAGTGAGCAATGTGCAAAAGCAAATATCCCTAAAAAGGATTTTGGGAATGGCTAACGAGGAGTCTATCCGTGTGAGAAGTTTATTCCGATTCCCTCATGCGTTTAGAAAAGACCTGTTGGCAGTCCAGTATCAGCGAGAATTACTTTGACCACTTCAACCACTAGTGCAAGTTCTTGTGTCGGCAGAGAAGTTTTGTATAGTTTTAATATGATTTAATTTTAGTCCTGGGATACAAACTGAAACAGCGAAAAAAAAAACAATAAGGTCTCTTTTATCAAAGCGTATTTCTAAATATTGTTAGCTGTGACATATATCTGCCAGCCATCGTTTGTTAATTTTTCGGCAATAGAGTTACAGGGACGGTATTTTCTGCATCATCTCATGATTCACTATTCGTCTCTCTATCTATTACGATAGACAGGTTTAGTTATTCAGGCGACTGTTCTGTTGGATGGAACGAAACAGGAATCGACGGGTCACACATGGTCGCCAACCCCGCGCCAGTCAGTCAGTATTAGAGTGGGGCGGAGTTGTATGGAAAAACGCAAACTTCATCCGATCAAGTGAGATCAAAGTTTTTCTGAATCGTTTTGGGACCCCTATCAACTATGCAAAATATGGTCTCGATTGGTTGCAACCTCGCATGCCGCATCGCGTTTTAAATTTACATGGAGATTAGTATGGGAAAACGTACTTTTTTACATTTTTGCTCTTAGCGGCTTCAATTTATCATCAATCACGTGACTCAATACGTTAGCATATAGTCTGGAAGACGCCGAAAGACTTTGCCGAAGAAGGTACGTTGCTGAGAGGTCTACAAAAAATGTTATTACGTTTCGAAAATTGATTGTTCAAACCATATGCAAGAAATCAATGTTTCTGCCAGCACTACCGGACAACCTATGGTTGTCGAAGGGCAAAACCCATCTTCCTTCTTGCCGGATTTTTTTCTTTGTAAATAATTCCGGATAGCTCCCATTAGCTCTAAAGCCCTATAAGATCAATTATTTTGAAATAACACTCAGTTAAATTATTGGTCTACGTAGTCCGGCAGTGCTGGCAGAATAAACGATTTTTTGCATATGGTTTGAACACTCAATGTTCGAAGCGTTATAACTTTTTTCGTGGACGTTCCATCAACGTGCCTTCTTCAGCAAAGTTTTTCGGCATCCTTTGGGTTATACTTTAACGCAATGTGCCACTTGGTTTACGATTAACTGAAACCATCCTGTAGTAGAAATGCAAAAATATACGATCTCCCATACTAATTTCCATACAAACTTCAAACGCGATGCGGAAAGCGAGGAAGCAACCAATGGGTCCCAAATTCTGCACAGTTGTTCAGGACCCAGAATGGCTTCGAAAAACCGTTGATTTGAAAAAATGACCATGACGCCCCACTCTAGTCAGTATGACAATATCTTTTCTGGGTTGTGTTGCCGCCGCCTAATGTCTGCAATCCGTCTACACGACAATGACGGGTCCGATAGCAACACGGGCATCGTCGTCGGCGGCGACGTGACGTGCCATCAGAAGAGTGTAAACTTTTTGTTACCAGTTGTCGCATTTTCGTCCAACTTGTCACCGTTTTACTCCATGTAAGAAGGGGAAGTAGTTTGGGGGCTGCTGAAGAGTTAAGCAATGTTTTGTGTATTGTTGCTCGATGGCACTTTTGTGCTACACCGAGTCACACTTACCAACTTATGTTTCTGAATTTTTTTTTTGTCTCGCTTCGTGACCATTTTTCTGCCCGTCATGGTTGACAAGTTAATTATTAATGCACCTACTGAGCTGACTGGAGAATGTGCCGGTAATTGGTGCACAATGATTGAGCACTGAATTTACTTTTATGTGAGAATTGGGAGTTTTTTCGCGTCCTGTGATGGTGAATCATTGGAAACGGTTCGATAGACTACGGTTGCTACAACGGATCCGGTAATTTAAATAGTTTTTGAAGACGTTCTGGAATACTTTTGAAGCACGGTATCGGAATTTTTATTTTACGTTTCAACATAGATTTGAAAGGTGTAGAGAACAAGGAATTATGCGAGCGGTACGGTTTTCACCGTTTAGCTATTTTTTGCCCACGACATTGGTTTTCCGCAAAAATGAATCATTGAATAGTTAATGACAATACCGGAGCAGACATGTCATGAGGATATCAGGTTATGATATTTAGTTTGTTCTGAATCTTTTGATACCGTCATGCGGGGCTTCTTTTGACTACGGGGGCTACTTTGGATTTTAAATTTTCTGAAAAAAATTAAACGAAATAAATACAAAATTTGAAACAGAAAGCCAACTATCAACAATACACCTGAATGGTGATAATGGAAATTTGATAGTAATTTACGTTATAATTCTTGTTTCAAAACGTCCAAAGTAGCCTTCGAGTTGTCAAAACAGGCCCCGCACGACGGTAGCATCTTTTGATATTTTACAGATATCGTAAGATCGTTCTGGGATATTCTGGGTCATTCAAAATGTCCTTAATTTCGGGACTTGAGGTCTACAGCTCAAGAAAATCTTTTTTCCGTACTCAAAGCTTCAACATCCCATCAATTATATCTATTACACCTCCTGGGAGGTAAACAGATATCGTATGAAAGTTTTGGGATATTCTGGGTCATCCAAACTGTACTTGAGTTCTGGACTTGAGATCTACTGCTGCAAGAAAATCTTTTACTAGTACTCAAAGCTTCAATATGCATTTAATTAAATCCATTTCACCTCCTTCTTAACATGTATCCTGGTTTTCTGGAATATGTTATGGACTTGGTTGAATACTTATCCAAGCGTTTAGTGATGAAAAAAGCTATTGTCGTGGCTATAGATCGCAAGTTTTGAACTCAAGGACGTTTTGGATGACCCAGGATATCCCTTTTGATCATCTGGAATATGTTATGGACATGGTTGAATACATACCCAAGCTTCTAGTGATGAAAAAAGCTACTGTAGTGACTGTAGATCGCAAGTTCTGAGCTCGAGGACGGTTTGGATGACCCAGGATATCCAGAAACCATCTTATCATGACTTTTGATCTTCAAATATATGTTGTGAACATAGTTCAATATATATCCAAGCTTGGAATGACGAAAACAGTTCTGGGCTCAAGGACGTTTTGGATGAATCAGGATATTCCAAAACCATCTGACCATGTCTCCTAGTCTTCTGAAATATGTTATGGACATGGTTGAATACATATCCAAGCTTCTAGTGACGAAAACAGCTAGTGGTGTGGATGTGGATCGCAAGTTCTGAGCTCCAGGACGTTTTGTATGACCCAGGATATCGTTTTGTATGACCCATGTATGACCCATATTTTGCGTTTTGTATGACCCAGGATATCTTACCATTTTTTTCGATCTTTAAGAATATGTTATGGTCATAGTTTATTACATATTGGAATGACAAGCTTGGAATGACGAAAAAGGCTAGTGGCGTGGCTGTAGATCGCAAGTTCTGGACTCAAGGGCGGTTTGGATCACGCAAAAAAAAGCGTTCATGAATTCGTGAACTAACGAGTTCATGGTGTATTTTTTCGGGAACAACAGTCACGGATTCTAGAATACAGTCACGTTTACTGGAACGTTCTGGAAAACGTGACTGGTGTTCCCGATTCCATGAATTAAATCACGGTGTATTTTTGCTGGTTCACGAATTCGGGAACGCTTTTTTTTGCTTGATGACCCAAGATATCCAAAAACCATCTTATCATGACTCTTGATCTTCACGAATATGTGATGAACATAGTTGAACATAGTTTGGATGATCTAGCACATAAACGCATTTTGAGTATGTGTTACATTCGGGTAAACGTGTTTCGGGTATTTGTCATTCGGGTACTTGATTTTCGGGTATTTGCTATAAAACCACACCAGTAATGTTTAATCACCGAAGCGCCGAGTGTTTTTCCGTTCCAATTCGGGTTTTTCTATATTGTTGGTGAATAATCACTCACCCAACTCCCCCTCCTTGCGGGAAACTATGTCAGTATGTAAATCATGCACAACGACAACTACACCGAGTCCGAACAAACAATCTTCTGACTGGCCATCACACATGATGGCACACACGTGACGGACGGGCGTCCTTGCCATTTACATACACCAAACATAACATTTTATGAACCGTTTCGAGCCCGTGTATAATCGAAAGATATTTTTCCACCTCAAAGTTACACGCTCGCGTATCAGGTGACAGTCAGTGGCGAGTGCCCACCAACGAACACACTCTCGCTCGTGAACGAAACTTTCATTCACCCACCGCACTCGCGAGTCGCGAATGTCTCTTTTTTTTCCTCTCTCACACACTGTCGGTCAGTGGGTATTGAAATTACGAGGACTTCTGTGTTGGTGACGGTGACGGAACCGTCTACTGAATGAAATTTGGAGTGGGTTGAAGATTTTTACTACACCCGCTTTCATCGTATGAACGACTACATGGCTGCTGGATTATGCACACCTGTGCCTGTGAGCGGAAGAGAGCGCTCTCGATCAAGTTCGCTCGTCATTGACAGTCTGTCTGGTTGCAGCCCAGGTGGAAATTGCACGAGAGATAACGAAATTTTCCCGTTCCACCTGGTTGTGCGTTTTCTTCACTCTCGCACACGCACAGACACACTTTGCGAGTGCCACAAAACGGGTTGCAGGCAGGTCATGGTTGATGGGATGCTTCCGTAGAGGATACGCACTGTGCCGCTCCCTGACCATCATCGCCGCCGCATTGACACCGCTGAGCCAAAGAACGGAAGGAAGTAAACTAATTAAGCCGATGGTTGTGGAACTTTTCCCAACTGCCAACTTCTATCGTTCTGGTTATTCGCTGCTGAAGGCTTCTCTAATGGTCACTTCACGGCGAAAGGAAGGAGTTTACGGCTAAATGGTGGTAAAAGTTTGCTCAAATAGCGGTGGCCATATGGAAATGGCGCAAAAAAAAAGACAAATCGTTTCCAATGATAATTAGTACTTACACTTCATTATGCCGTAGTGTCTTTAGTTAGTCTTGCAAATTTAAAGGGTTAGATGGCGATCGCCGATCAGTGCAGTATAAGATATTTTAAGGTACAGAAACTGTGCGATTAATAAGTATGGCAATTCTGATGAAAAACAAAGGCGTGCTGAACTCCAGCAGAAACTTAGGAGCCCTAGCTAAGCAAAATTTGCTTTAATGTATTGGTAATGTAAATGTAATGTATTGCTAATGTAAACTAATACCATTTGAAAATTGAAGAAAATCTCAATTACATTGATGTTAAATTTTAAAAAAGTGGTGGTATTTTGTTGCCGGAAAACTCATAAGGCAAAACGCCTGTTTGCTGGCAGCTCTTAGGGAACAACGCACCACGCGTCGGCGAATCGGAATTCTGATATGAACAGTGCGTGGAGACGCGTAGCACATTGTAAGTTAGTACTACTAGGGCGTTTTTCCTCACCCAATTTCAGGTGTTTCATCAAAATGTGGTTTTTCCTACCTTTCTATCTATCATTATACCTCTTTATTCGCATTATGAAGGTTGGGAAGTCTAGTCTGAAACACGGTAAATATGAGAAAATATCCAAAGGGCATTTTGCATCGGGGAGGCGTTTTGGGGTTTCTTCAACTATAGGCATGAAATGATGGAATAATTTGCTTAAGAAAGCTGCATTAGAGGATGGTTGGGGCTTAATTGCCTATTTCCGGGGATTAAACCCCCCGACTTGGACATTAATTTACAATGTTATGAAAACTCGTATGTGAATATGTACGTTATGTGGAAGATATTTATTTGGAAAATGTATTGGAGGCAACCACTTTCCCTTCGACGGGACAGTACGATAGACTGGTGCTTTAACCAACTAAGCTACGAAGGACCTCCGTCGGCCTTCGCAACCTAGCGGCTACTGAACGAGCTCGAGATTCCCGAATTGGACGCATAGTCAAATCACTCGTAATCCATTTCTCAAGCCAACACTTCCACATGTGTATGGTACACGTTCACATTAAAGGAGCGTGAGTATTTAGAATGTCTGGCGGCTGTACACATTCTTCATCAGCAACTGTACTGATCAAGTGAGGTTGCTTAAGCTATTTGCCAGTCGGTCGTCAAGCTCAGACCCGACCGCATTGCGTAGGCAAGAGCACGCAACTCAGGTTCAGTTCAATCAAAGTTAAAAGTAATCTGTTCCTAAAACAAACTCTAACTCTTGCTCATTTTCCACTTGGCGATGAGTTTATGACAAGCTCAAATCGGTGTAACTCTTCTTAATGCAGTTAGTCAGTTAACTGTTGGAAGGTTGAAAGGAAAAATTATTGAGAAAGTAAAAGAAAGAAGGAAAAGAGGATAAAAAGAAAGATAAAAGAAGATAAGAAGAAGATAAAAAAGAAGAAAAAGAAAGCAGGCAGGACAAAAGAAAGAATGAAGAAGTATGTAGGAAGAAGGGAGAGGGAAAAGGGAAGAAGAAAGAAGCATGAAGGTAAGAATAAAAAAAAGGAAAAGGAAGGAGAAGGAAGAATACAGAGGGAAGAAGGAATGGTCCTTTCGGCCTTTTGTTGTTTTCGTACATTTGCCCCTTCGACCTTTTGTCCTCAATCCGAGTTGTGTGTGTATGCCGAGTCTATTAGCAGTGACCTCAGTGGATGCACTTCAGGCAGAAATATTGGGTGCTTGCAGGTGAACGAGTACGAAGAATGGTTCAGTCGGTCACCCATACGGAGTAGTCCAACGTGAATAAATGGATGCAAAGATTTCGGGGGAGATTTTCTCAGATCCGGACTATAGAAATTTCCCGTCTAAAACAATCGTCTCTAACGACGTTCACGAGGCCAATGAGAGTATTTTGCAGTTCTGCCCCAAGCGAGCGACAAGTGTGAAATGAATAGAAACTAAAGATAAGCAGAGGGCCATATGAGAGAACAAGCATTGTTGAAATCACTGTTATTCTGCCTATCGTCCACCCAGGAATGGCTTGTACAGTGACGTGGTGATCATTGTATCAATACAGGCAAAATGGCAGCGATTTACTTACACTTCCGGAATCAAACATTTATATCAAGCATAAACTGGGGGATATTCCGCACTTTTGAAGTTTCAAATTTTTCAGAACAGATGTGTTCAAATCATTTGTCAGCACTTATTCTTGAAATATCTGAACTCTAGTCCCGTTTCAATCATTTAGAACAGCGGTTCTCATCGTTCTTGAGAGGTACCGTTTCAAGCTTTAGCATTTATTGAGGTACTCCTATTTTATGCTGTAAATTAAAATAAGTGTACCTTATAAGACATAATATTAAAAACTGACCTGAAACTAACGGGATAAAAGGCTCACAAAAAAGGTGTCAGAAATTTTCGTTAATCCGTAAAACTGAGCGTCTTGAAAGGAGGCTTCCGAGCCTCTTGAAAGGAGGCTTCCGAGCCTCTTGAAAGGAGGCTTCCGAGCCTCTTGAAAGGAGGCTTCCGAGCCTCTTGAAAGGAGGCTTCCAAGCCTCTTGAAAGGAGGCTTCTGAGCCTCTTGAAAGGAGGCTTCCGAGCCTCTTGAAAGGAGGCTTCCGAGCCTCTTGAAAGGAGGCTTCCGAGCCTCTTGAAAGGAGGCTTCCGAGCCTCTTGAAAGGAGGCTTCCGAGCCTCTTGAAAGGAGGCTTCCGAGCCTCTTGAAAGGAAGCTTCCGAGCCTCTTGAAAGGAGGCTTCCGAACCTCTTGAAAGGAGGCTTCCGAGCCTTTTCAAAAGGAGGCTTCCGAGCCTCTTCAAAGGAAGGCTTCCGAGCCTCTTCAAAAGGAGGCTTCTGAGCCTCTTGAAAGGAGGCTTCCGAGCCTCTTGAAAGGAGGCTTCCGAGCCTCTTGAAAGGAGGCTTCCGAGCCTCTTGAAAGGAGGCTTCCGAGCCTCTTGAAAGGAGGCTTCCGAGCCTCTTGAAAGGAGAATTCCGTGATGCATGGAGATGCTTAGAAGCAGGCTTCCAAGCCGCTTGCAATGGAGCTACTGTGCTTTTTGGAGAAAAGGGCTTCATATTTCTCAAATAAATGCTTCCAAAGCTTAAAATTCTCGATTTTTGTTAAGAAGCATATTCTCAACATCTTATTCAACATTTTGACTCGATCAGGTAGGTTGCATTGAAGATTTTTGATATGTGTTTATCCGACGTTTTATCTTTTTGTTTTTTTGTCCTACAGCCCTCCATACACTGTGCGGATTAGGATAGGCAAGATTCAAAAGTCTTTGATTCATTATTATGTACAAACAATACAAAGTTTTAGAATAAAAAATATGCAATTATCAAAACTGTATCAATAAGTTTCTATTGAAATTGTAATATATCCGCAATTACGCATTCTTGTCCGAGGTACCCCCTGGGGTCAGCGAAGGTACCCCCAGGGGTACATGTACCCAAGGTTAAGAACCGCTGGTAACATTATCTTCCTCTCGACGTTTTTTTTTCGAACGTGCATTTCCACATACTTCCGACTGTCCCTGGTTTTCTGGTTTCGGGTTTTCTTCCGCAATTTCGAAAACCTCCTCATCCGAGGTTTCCGACGACATCACCTCTTTTCGTTTCCTACGCCAGCATATGTAGTACCCACATTGCTCTTGTTTTTCTGCCGTCTTCCGTGCTATCTAGGGACAAGAATCCCACCAATGGCTTACTGCTTGACAAAGGAAGCATGTAGCATGGAAGCATGGGGGAATGCTTTTTCCGATTTCCATGAAAACACCACGGATCCCAGTGCACAGGTGATCAAGACATATTTCCGAGGGAAACTTTTCGCGGAAAACGCGATAAAATTTCCCAAACAATCCGAGCTCCTGCGATAAGCTTTCGTCTGTAACCTCCTGCGGCAGATGGAATACTCTGACATACCACACATTTGTTCCTGCGAGTAACCAAACATTCTCGGGTCCATGTTTCCATGCCGTTTTGTACGCCATGACCATCAGTAATACATCTGTATCGAGCTGCTTTAAAAGGCCAACGGCCCATGATGGCCGGGGACTACCAACTGAGAAACGGAACTGAACGGTATTAACAAAGACTTTATCACCCATTTCGATGATTTATTGCCTCTTCAGCGGTAGAAACACACCAACTGTGCTATTGTTGGCTCTGAAACAACAAACTATGTACAGAGTGGTGCGACTTTTCAGCCTCAGTGAGTGCGATTTGTAGGATATTGATACCATTCCTTGTTCACACTCACTTCCTAGCAATGAAAACTGGTTAGCAGCAACAATCAAAGATGAAGTAAACAGATGACCTATTTTCTCACCGCGTACACAGCCGTAGAACATAAGACATCTGCATCATTGAACATCTCAACAGATACATTGAGCCGATAGGAATTCACTCATTACTTTCAAACGCAACTACACGCAAAAAAAAGCGTTCATGAATTCGTGAACTAACGAGTTCACGGTGTATTTTTTCGTGAACAACAGTCACGGATTCGGGAATACAGTCACGTTTTCTGGAACGTTCTGGAAAACGTGACTAGTGTTCCCGAATCCATGAATTAAATCACGGTGTATTTTTGCTGGTTCACGAATTCGGGAACGCTTTTTTTTGCGTGTACAGGCCTTTCGTTTCTCCAAAACGTCCAGTTCCATCGTTGAACATCCCAGCAGGTCTATTGAGCCGAGAGTATTTCACTCATTATTTTTACAAGCTACTACAGGCCTTTTCGGTTCTGCAGGTCGTAGTACAGATGTCTTATGTACGTAGTGACAGTTCATTCAGTTCACTCGCTGGTGCGTGCAGTGAGGACCCTATATGAATGCACTAGCCCTAGCCCCATACAAGATGAATACACCACTGTATATTCATCTTGGCCCCATATAATACTAGCACTTGAAAGAAAAAGACAGGAAATTTGTGCCGAATGATAATCTGCTTCAGCCCGTTGTTGGCAAACTGAATTTACTAACCTATTCCTTGCTGACTGAAATGAATCACTACAGGCGCTGTCGATAAATTGCACCATTGGTACAAAACAAAAGTATTCCGTCTACACCCGACGACGACAGCAACTGACATGAAAAGCTGAATTTTCAGCACTGTATATCTTGCTTTTGCTCCAGTTGCATCCATTTGAACACTACGCAATCATAAGCAAAACTCGTTCTTGATCCTTAAAAAACCAACAACAACCTAAACGGCCTAAGCACACAATTGGTTCCATTTCAAACGGAACGATCATCCGCCTCGTACGTATCAAAAAGATGCCTACGCCTCGACATTCTCTCCAACGGCTCTGTGCTTACAACGTTCAAACAAGGTCACTGGACACTGGTAATATTGCACGAGACAATAAACTGAATAACAAGACAGCACTGATCGGGTTCAGCTAAATCACAGCAAGGGCCAACAAAAATAACCCAATTTTTTGCCCATGTTGCAATTCGAGTTGATCACAAATCGTACGGGCATGTTGCATGAATATATTAAAGTATCTAAACTGCCGTACGACTCTAGAATTACACTACTAATAAAAAATAGAGTAAACACAACGAACTGATAAAACCACCTTCGTATTAAAAACTTCCGTTTCAAAACTATTGCAACTCGCAAAATTTTCACGAGCTTATGATCATAAAACTTATGAAGCTCATAATCACTACCCAGCACTGCCGCCCTGCACAACATGAAGTGTATATGACGGCAGTCGGATATTAGCCACCGGAAGCAACTGCATTTTCTCGTTATTCCCTCCTCATTATAGTCTCTTAAGTGTCCACCAAAACGCTCTCTAATTGCCACTATTATCATATTTAATTAGTCGACACCCACTCCAACCGCCGCGGCAGCAGTCTAGAGCAGCACTTATCCTGTGCACGTGTCCGACGCTCGATACTGCGGACTTTCGCGTGCTCTTAATCCCCACTCAAAACCTCATGGCCTGTTGAGAAAAGAGAGCGCGCGCTCGGCCAGCAGAGCCAGCTTTATTTTGGGCGGACAATTAATTTTCACACCGTACACCGCTACCTAATCTTGATGGTATGGTGCTGTGGCCGGCCGTGGTGCGGCAACCATCAAATTGTCCAACGTCGAAAATAGTAATTGTTGTACCAAAAACCAGACCCCACCGCCGATGTTGATGATGATGACAGTGCACACTGCAATATGAAGGGCTAGGTGGCTAAAAATCGGAAATTCACTCTGCGAGCAAGGATGTTATCAATCATTTAGTAATCTGCGTTCGATCATTTAGTAGTTTGTCAATAGCTCATTTTAGAGGCCTAATTTCAAAATGTATTGTATGGTGGACTTTTTGTGCGAAGGTTTTTTTACAACTCTCTTTAACAGATCGATGTTCGAATTTCACTATTAAAAGAGTTACGGTGCTAGTTGCTATACTTATACTAAAAGATAACAAAATATGCAATCATTTAGTCTAAGTAACTGCTACTAGAGCTATAGCTCCGTTATTAGTGAAATTCAAACAACGAACTGTTAGGCAGAGTTGTAGATAAACCTTTGCACTAGAAGTCCACCATACAACACATTTTGAAAATTAGCCTCTGCAATGAGTTATTGACAAGCTACTAAATGATTGAAAGCAGATTACTAAATGATCGATAACATCCTAGTCTTGGAGTTTTTATTTTATAAATAAGTTCACAAAAAAGTCCCCAGTCTTCTCAATAAATGGACGTCAAGTTTTGGGGCGGTCTTATGTAAGGGCTTAAAGGCTAGTCGGAAGTGATGTTGGCAATACTTCATTTCGAACTTCATACTTCTTCTTCTTCTTCTAAATAATTAGAATAGGCATAACTGGAAGCGGCCAATATCGTCGAAAATCCATTACAAATTCATAATGTTCGTCCTGATGAATAACAACGAAAAAATAGCATATTTTGATACTAAAGCAGAATTTTTTTCTGAGGACTTATTAAATCAAGACAAAATTTTCAAAACGACTTATCTGCTTTTGTAAACAAAGATTCAAACGTCGATTTGACGAATATGAGACGACCCCCACACAAACCAACACCACCAACAGGCAGCAGAAACCTTCAGCTACCTATTGATGATGTTGTTTTGCGTGGAATGTCTATCAGATTTGTCAAATTGACATTTGAGCCTTTGTTTACAAGTCGTTTTGAAAATTTTGTCTTGAAATGTTCTGAAAGTAGTCAGTATCGATAACGGTCAATTATAAAATTACATTTTTCTTCTTGAAGAATCATGAAGAAAGGACAATCGAATTGCATGTCTTAGTGCCAAAACTGATTTGTCTCCTTCTGCAAGTTTCTTAGGGGGCAACAGATCTTGAAGCAGTCTGTATCGTTATACGTATGAAAGATAAGAGGAAGGGTCATTTGGCCGACACCCATTTGGCCGAATGCCACTAGGCCGAAAGTTGTTTGGCCGAACAGACCATTAGGCCGAAAGTCATTTGGCCGAATGGTTCATTTGGCCGAAAGGGTCATTTGGGTCAATGGCCGAAAGCCATTTGGCCGAATGCCACTAAGCCGAAAGTTGTTTGGCCGAACAGACCATTAGGCCGAAAGTCATTTGGCCGAATGGGTCGTTTGGCCGAAAGGGTTATTTGGCCGAAAGGATCATTTGGCCGAAATTGTCGTTTGGCCGAATGGATAATTTGGCCGAAAAGGTTATTTGGCCGAAATGGTAATATGGCCGAAAGGGTCATTTGGCCGAAAAGATCATTAGGCCGAAAGGGTCATTTAGCCGAAAGGGTCATTTGGCCGAATAGGACATTTGGCCGAATAGGACATTTGGCCGAAAGGGTCCTTTGGCCAAATGACCCTTTCGACGTCTCACTTCTCATTTCTTACTTCTCGCTGTAAAAAGTGAGCAGTGCGATGACTCACAACCCACTTCGCACTACTCACTTTTCACAGTGAGAAGCGAGAAATGAGGAAATAGAAGTGAGACGTCTCACTTCTCACTCTCTATTTATCACTTTTCGCTGTCAAAAGTGAGATTACAAAACCTGAACTTCAAAATGTGTAGTATGGTGGACTTCTAGTGCGAAAATATTTCTACAACTCTGCCTAATGGTTCGTTGTTCGAATTCCACTAGTAACGGATGGTTAGCTATAGTTTCAGTAAATTAGACTAAATGATAACAAAATTTCAATTATTTAGTTACTGCAACTAGCGCTTACTTACTTGATACTTGATGGGCTACAGCTCTTCGATGAACCTACGCCGAATGGAGTATCCTTCTCCACTGGACTCGATCCTGGGCCAATCGCTTCCAGTCGCCCTGAACATTGAGCGCCCTCAGAGGACCTGCAGGGCCAACTGCAGAAAGCCATCTTGTACGCGGCCTTCCATGAAGCCTGCGGCCTCTTCCGGGTTCTCTACTAAATATTATCTTCGCTTGACATTCTTCCGGCATACGAACATCGTGACCAGCCCACCGTAGTCTGCCGTGTTGTATAAGCTTAATAATATCCAGCCCTTTATACACCTGGTACAATTCGTGATTCATACGACGCCGCCAGATACCGTTCTCCTGTTTACCGCCAAGTATTGTCCGCAGTACCTTACGCTCAAACACTCCGAAAGCTCTCCGATCAGCCTCCATTAACGTCCATGTCTCATGGCCGTATACAGCCACCGGAAGAATCAGAGTAGTATACAGCGCGAGTTTTGTTTTCGTTTGCAGACTACGGGAAATAAGCTGGTTACGAAGTCCGTAATAAGCCCTATTTGCAGCTGCAATACGCTCGCTCCCTCGAGCGCTATATTGAACAGTAGATTCTAGAGTGCATCACCCTGCTTTAATCCATCTAAGGTAACAAATGACGTCGATATTTCATCCGCAACCCTTACACTTGATTTCGATCCGTCCAACGTTATACGAATCAGCCGTATCAGTTTCGCCGGAAAACCATGTTCAAGCATAATTTGCCATAATTCATTCCGTTTCACTGAATCGTACGTCGCCTTGAAATCAATAAACAGATGATGTGTCTGCAAGTTGTACTCCCGGAATTTATCAACGGTTTGTCTCAGGGTAAACATTTGATCCGTCGTTGATCGGCCCTCACGAAAACCTGCTTGGTATTCACCGACGAAGGACTCTTCAAGCGGTCTCAATCTGTTGAACAGAATACGGGACATAATTTTGTACGCCGAATTAAGGAGGGTTATTCCTCGATAATAGGCGCACACCAGTCTGTGCCCTTTCTTAAATAGAGGGCAAATGAGGCCGTCCAACCAGCTAGCAGGCATTTCCTCGTCTTCCCATATTTTCGACATAATATGGTGCAGAACTTCATAAAGCTGCTCACTGCCGTGTTTGAGAAGTTCAGCCGGGAGCTGGTCCTTCCCCGCAGCCTTATTGTTTTTCAGCTCTTTAACAGCTTTTTTAACCTCATCTAGTGTAGGTGACTCCACAGCTTGTCCATCGTCGCTAATATTTAATCTGTTCACCGATGCATCGTCACTTCCTTCATTCAACAAAGTCTCGAAGTGTGTTACTTCCACCTGGCAGCCACTTCAGTTTTATCTGTCAGCAAATTCCCTTGTTGGTCGTTGCACATGACGGGAGAAGGCGCTGTCTTTCTCCGCGCGCCAATGACAGACTCATAAAACCTCCGCATATCGTTCTGCTCCATTTTTTCCTGCGCCTCACTAATCACTTTTTCTTCGTACTCTTTTTTCTTCCTGCGGTGGGTTCGTTTTCCGGCTGCTCTTGCTTCCTTGTACCGATCTCTATTCGATCGGGTACCCGACACCAACATCCGGCTTCTGGCAACGTTCTTCTCGTCTGTCACTCTCTGACACTCCACATCGAACCAACCCGTCCTGGGTCACCCCTGTGCAGTGCCAACCACTTCTCGTGCTGTAGTGCTCATCGCTCCGTGGATCGACTCCCATAGATCGTTGAAGTTGTCGCTAACGTTGATTACACTTAACCATTCGTCGAGCTTCTGGCGGCACTCAGCCGATACTTCTCCGCCGACAATCGCTGGATATTGTAACGCATCGTTCGCTGTGATCTTTCGTTCGATACAGTTGACAACCGTGATCGAATTTTACTGACAACGAGGTAGTGATCAGAGTCAATGTTCGGACCTCTGAATGTCCGCACATCGATAACATCCGAGAAATGGCGCCCATCCACCAGAACATGGTCTATCTGGTTGCAAGTTTCGCCATTTGGGTGTCTCCAGGTGTGCTTTCGGATGTTCTTTCGTGCAAAGTAGGTGCTACTGATGGCCATCCCTCTGGCAGCAGCTAAATTTACTAGCCGTAGGCCGTTGTCATTGGTAGCGGAGTGAAGGCTCTCCCTACCGATTATGGGACGGAAAAAGTCCTCTCTACCGACCTGAGCGTTAGCGTCTCCGATAAAAATTTTCACGTCATGCTTTGGCCACTCTCCATAAAACGTGTCCTTCACGTCGTCGGATTTATAGTTTGTCGGTGCGTAAACGTTGATTAGGCTGTAATTGAAGAATTCCACCGCATCACTCGCTTCATCTGCTCCATCTCGCTGTGATAGATGTTATACTTGAATGCAGTGTTGGTCGTGGGGTCCACGGCTCGGAATTCACGTTCTCCGGATCTGGGCCATTGGACTTCTTGAATAGCGGCCACGTTCACTCCAACCTTCTGCAGTTCGCGAGCCAGAAGGCTCACTCGTCCAGGTTCATTTAGGGTCCTGACATTCCAGGTACCGAGTTTCCAATCATAGTCCTTATTTCGTTGCCGGGTCGGTTGCCAAAAATAACGTTCTCTTTTTCTTCTATCTCCATTTTTCGTGGCATTGGAGAGGCTTCAGTAAGCTACCTTACCGGGGTCGCGTTACCTACATCGCGATGATGGGGCTGCCACCTTAGGTATAGCTGACGCGATACAGCATTTCGTTAATCAGCCGCTGGGTACCAGGCAGACGCTGTTTGAGCCGCACCTCCTGGTGAACAGACGCTCGAGGCGTACCTTCGCACTCTAGCTGATGTCAGAAGGACAACAGTGCCCAGGCTGCCCTACCAGCTAAGTACACAACCCTTAGCTGACGGTCTTTTGTCATCGGACGACCCGTGGAAGCGTGAGATAGGGACTTGTGGGGACCAGAGCTCTGTTGGGCGCTCCTTCCTTGATGTCAACCCACCATTTTGCAGCCCAACTAGCAACTAGCGCTACTACTCCGTTATTAGTTGAATTCTTACAACGAACCATTAGGCAGAGTCGTAGAAAAAACTTCGCACTAGAAGTCTACCATACAACACATTTTAAAATTCAGCTGCTGGATTAAGTTATTGACCATCTACTAAATGATCAAACGCAAATTACTATATGATCGATAACTTCCTTGGTAGTGCGAAGTGGGTAGTGAGACGTCTCATTACTCATTTCGCGCTTCTCACATTTTAAAATGAGAAGAGAAAAATTAAGAGTAAGAAGTAAGACGTTTCTCTTCTCATTTCTAATTTCTCATTTTTAAATGACCCTTTCGGCCAAAGGACCCTTTCGGCTAAATGATCCTTTCGGCCTAATAGCCCGTTTAGCCAAATAACCAGAAGACCGTCTCGGCTAAATGACCCTTTCGGCCAAATGACCCATTCGGCCAAACGACCCTTTCGGCCAAATGACCCTTTTGGCAAAATGACCTATTCGGCCAAACGACCCATTCGGCCAAACGAGCCTTTCGACCAAACGACCCTTTCGGCCAAACAACCCTTTCAGCCAGATGGGCTTCGTCCTAATGGTCTGTTCGGCCTAGATGCATTCGGCCAAATGGCTGGCCGAATGGGTTTCGGCCAAATAACTCCCCGAAAGATAATGACCTAAAGAAAGATTCTGTATGTTGATTACATAAATTAAAGCTTCCCATCATGTTAATAAGTTCCTCATATTAAACATGTTTAAATGAATCAAATGCTTAAAAGGCCGGGCTTACCCCCTTCTCCCCTAAAGCATTGGATGACCAGTTTCTCCCGATGGTATGAACTGATATGATTGTGCTGGCATTGTATTGATTATAAGCGATATGAACAAAAAATATTTTTGTCTTCAGAGCCTATTGTTTGTTTTGTTCTGTACTGAAGGTAGAATGATGTTTACCTTGAAATAAAAATAGTTTTAAATGTATGACAAGTAAGTTTTAAATACCTATCTTCTGTTATTTACTCAATGTGCAGTGACTGCACAGTGAAGCTCACAGGTTCCGCCATGTTTACTAACCGCCGACTTATGTTATAGATTTTGATGGGCGCTCGGAAAACTGTGTATAAAGGAAAGCAAAGATGCAGAAGATCAAAATTATTTAACAACAACGACGACCAAACGACAGTTCATATTTTTGCATGCAAATTGATGTTGGCGGCAGTATATGGCGTGAAGATCTTGGGAAAAGCTTGTCATGGCTTTTGCTGGTACACAAATTTTTAGCGGTTCGGTTGAATGGCCTGCCATTGCATGGCAGACAATCGACTGGGTTGTCTGGCTTCTGGCGACGGTTTCGTGCAACGACAGTTTAATAAAATACCATGCCTTCTTTTTGACGAATCTGCTTGTCATCTTTACTTTGAAAATTGATTAATCCAAATCTTATATGGAATCCAAAGAGTGTACCTATCGTTGAAAAAACAAGTTTTACATTTCTTTAAAAACAAAACAACAGAACAATGTACCATGCGTCTCCATCTCCTAATGTACGTTAAGAGTTCTCAGCTACGATTGAATTCAATATTGTAGATTGTTCAGTGGCATAGCTACCTATAATTGTAGTGGAAATTATGTCACCAACCTAAGGAGTTGTCACTTTCAAACGTTAGTTTAAATTCAAAATATCGAAAAAAAAGCTGTAACAGTTTTTATGTATAGAACTGTAACATATCAAGGGACAAATTCCGGCCATTTGCATATCAAAGTACATAAGTAATTGACTTTGATTTTATACTTGAACTGTTGAATTGTAAACAAATGTAAAGTGTGTTTAGTCAAAATCCATTTCCTCATAGACAAAGCAGAAATCATCTTTTAGCATTTCGTGATCACCCCTTGAAATAGGTCTTGATCGTAAGTCAGACGATTTTGATCGTAACTTGAAGCAAAAGGCACTTACTCTGCATACCAGTATAATGATTATTATTTAATAAATTATTTGATTATAATTTTTGATTAGCAAGCAATCCACTTGAAATTTGAAAACGCTATCTGTTTTCCATGGAAATTCACATGAATTTTTCGTTAAAATAGATAAGGATTTCACCGAGAAATTCCAGATAATTTTCCTGAACGACAAAACGCGTCGACCAAATTTAGGACATATGCCGTCTATGACGATTCTCGGACCGAGAGTTTAATAAATTCGTAAATGTTGATGCCATACATCTTAAACGTAAAATCAAAAACTAATGAATCGTATCCTCTCTTTCAAACCCACAGGAAAATGGAAGATCAGTGCCTGACCTCACCGCAAGTCCGGGCCGTGCGCCGCCCGGCCCAATGCCCTCGCACCAACAGCAGCAGCAGCCCGGCCAGGGCATCATGCAGCAGCGCAATCAGTACGGCCAACTGCAGCAGGGTGGTGAACAGCGCGGCATGGGGGGACCCGGTCCCGGTGGCGGCGGCGGTGGCAGCGGTGCCAACAAGGAACCAGTATTACTACAGGGCGACTTCCGGAAGGTGTCCGGCATCAGTTCGGAGATCTTTCGGCAGATCGAAGCGGTGGAAAACGACCACGACCCCAGTACGGCGGCAGCGCTGGAGGTAAGTTCGGGCTTGCTATGTTGCAAAAACGCAGCTTTGTCGTTTGCGAATTCAATTTAAAATAGTCACATGTAATTATTGCCATAATTATTTCCGCAAACTTTTGATAAAGTGACTTTGCATGTGACAAAACCATGTCACGTTATACAGATTAAAGTCAAATATTCAGCAATACTATTGTTGTTTGCCATTTTCAATTATTGCAAACTAGTATCGTATTGGGTATATTTTTGCTAACAACCCAAAAACCCTACTCAAGGTTCAATCCACATTAATTTATTCTACATTAGCTTTCTCCATCGTTGCCTACAGAAAAAAGGCTTCACATAACAAAAAATCTGATTTTTTTAGACAGATATCCAAATGGATAATACTTGCATAGAATGCTTTTTCATTAAACACTCGAACACACTGATTACATCAACCGGTTGGCTACCTAAGAAAATTTGATTCAAAAATGCTTTACTTCCAAGAAGGTATGCAGCCGCGTCATCCTTAAATCCGTTCTACACCGGGGTAAAGGCGGAATTCTTGGAAGCCAAGTGTATGCCCAGAAAGCACAAACAGATTCCCGGCCTGCAAGGGACGGATATTTGCGCAAGTTGGGACCGGCACCCAGGGCAGAGGCTGTGCGGTGCAGCAGGTCGGTGGAATTAATTAAATTTTCGCCATGATTAAAGCAAAACCGAGGAACAACCTCCGCACTGTGTCCGCCGGACCTTCGGCATCATGATGATGAGGCACCCTCCAGTTGAGAGAGGGACTGGAATTAGATGTGGAACAATGTTTGCTTAATGCAGCACAAGTGCTTTTCTTCTGTGGGGCGGAAATTGGAAATGCTAAACTCTTCCTTGGGTGTGGACCTGGAAGGGATGGGGAACGTCTTTGATCGTCATTATCACCATCGTTATCTTGCTTGTAGGAATGCCATAATCTATTCTAAAGTTGACCCAATTCGTTGAGCCATGTTCTATCATATCAATAACATCATTTGGTCTCACGTAATGAAGCTTTTGCATAATTGTATGAAAGCACTAGCATAGTAAAAGAGAAGGTTTTTGCTTATCGCCTCCAAAAGCATATTTTTTACAAGGAATTAGTCGCTCTTTTGGAGGTCTTATTCAACAAAATCAATTTACAGTGTCTGATTTCAAATACTCAAACCGTCACTTGTAATGGATTTTTGAACACTAATCTGGATCGAACACATCGATGTTGATGATTATGCACTTTTCATGAATTTAGTAAAAGTAAATATGTTGTAGAAATTCACACAGAGCAGGTAAAGAGAAGCCTGAAAGCACTAAAGCGGTCGAGAGTGAGAATACTTGAAAAGAAGTTCGAATAAGACGCCTCTAGAGTATGTTACTGGGCAAGATGCTGCTGTAAAGCAAAATGAGATTATTGAGCAACATTTTTTGAAGAACTGAATATATTGGGCCAATGTTGACTAAATAGTATTATTTGGCCAAATTATGATAAATTGGTAAAGAAATTGACAGAAGGGTTGAATTAAAAAAATATTCTAATAGAACAAATCGTGTAATTTTGGTACATTGGGAAAAATGGGCGTATCGATTAATTTTGGAAAATCGGGCAAATTGAGTAAGTTTGCAAACTGGAAATCCTCAATTAGAATCATTTCACGAACGGGTTGACCGATTAACACGGTTTACTCACCAATCTTTAACGTTATTAAGGGAGCGGGTCATTTGGCATAAAGATCATTTGGCATAACGGACATTTGGCATAATTGACTACAGCGACAAAAGTGAGGGTCATTTGGCATAACGGACACATGGTATAATTTTTGTTTGTTTGACCTGGAATAGTGAATATAACATAATAAAATACACAATCCTTTCGAAAAAGCATGCATTGGCCGAGTATGGAGCGCTTGCTCGGATTAAAGAAATAGTGGATGCAATCTTTTTTTTTAAAGTAGGCGTTTGCTCGGATTAAGGCAAGTGTGGATATTACCCCTTCTTAATCAGTAGTTGCTCGCCCAGAATTAGGCAATGGTGGATGTGATCCCTTCTTTAAAAGTAGGCGCTTGCTCGGATTACGACAATTGTGGATGTGATCTCTTCTTTAAATTAAGGCGTTCGCTCGGCATAAGGCGATGGTGGATGTGAGCTCTTCATCGAAACTAGGCGCTTGCTCGGATTAAGCCAAGGGTGGATGTGATCACTTGCATGAATTGAAATTGGGATTGAAAAGTAGGCACTTGCCCGGCCTTCTTAAAAAGTTGTTACTCGCCCAGATTTGAGCAATGGTGGTTGTGATTCCTTATCTTTAAAAGTAGGCGTTTGTCCAGATTAAGGCAATGGTGAATGTGATCCCTTCTTCAAAAGTGAGCGTTTGGCCGGTTATGGCAATGGTGGATATTACCCCTTCTTAAAAAAGTAGTTGCTCGCCCAGATTTAGGCAATGGTGGATGCGACGGTGGATGTGACCCCTTCTTTAGAAATAGGTGCTCAACCGGATTAAGGCAATGGTGGTTGTGATCCCTTCATTAAAACTAGGCGCTTGCTCGGATTAAGGCAAGGGTGGATGTGATCACTTCTTGAAAAGTAGGCATTTGCCCGGATTAGGCCAATGGTGGATGTGATTCCTTATCTTTAAAAGTAGGCGTTTGTCCGGATCAAGGCAATGATGAAAGTAATCCCTTCTTTAAAAGTGGGCGGTTGCCCGCAAAAATGCAATGTGGGATTTGATATCTTCTTCAAAATTAAAAGTGATTGCTTTTATGAAAATAGAAGTTTGTTCAGAATACGGCAATGGTAGGGGAGACTGGGGAGACTTTATTCTTTATTCTTTATTTATAAATACATTAACAGGCTATATAAGCCCAAATAATAATCTGATCACTTATCATAAAAATAATAAAATACATACAGAATAATCATATATGAATTTGGAAAAGCGTCGTCGTAGAGTTTGTCGAGAGATGTTGAAATCAAACAAAGCTTCCACTCGATTAAACATCCTTTGCAATACTGTTATAGCATCATGCATACTATAATTCGTACTCCGGAATGGTAAACGCTGGAGAAGATTGCTGCGCAACGCTCGTGGAACCGCGTTAACTTGACCCAAAGCGGCTGTGCAATCCAAATGACTTTGCTATAAATCTGCAACGAACATTACCCTAGCGGTGTTCCTTCTTACGTGTAGAGGTTCCAATCGAATTAGACGACATCCCCTTTACTGATTTCCGATGTATAACAGCCAAAAATAAATAAACATACGCAATTTACTGCCGTATGACAGTCCTTAAATTATTGTAGTTTTTGATACACAATCGATTTTTTGGAGTGCTGTCAAAAATCGATTTTTAAAATATTCGGGAGAAATTGCCCCGGGGGAAATAGAAAGGTGCCCTCAGATTTTTAAAATATTTTACCTTCAAAATACGCGGAATTTTCGAATTGCTGTGCGTATACATGAACGATTTTTGTTACTGAATTCGACAGCATATGCAATTCTAAAATTTGGGGAGACTTGATTTCCTTTCTATGATATCCACGCAATACATATTTTTTCCTACTAAATCTACAAAAAATTAGAAGCTTGAGAACAGATTTATATTTTTTTTTCGCCAAATTGTTGTATGGGTGACAAATGGGGATCAAATGTCCCCATATTGGGACAATAACGTCAAATCCAAATAACCTAAAACTTTGATGGAATTTTGACATTTTTATCAGTACAGTTCATTTAATATATTTATGGGTTTGTGCTGTGAAAAACGAATGAATTTGATCATTGTTAGGAAAAGTTGTTCAAATTTTGCGTGGCCAAAACAATTTTTTTTGGGAGGGTCGAAACATACAAACCGCCCTGCATAATAAATAAGGTTGTCAATCCAAAAAATAACGTACCACATAAAGGTCATTTGTCTAGAGGATCTATACTAAAAAATACACCCCAACAACACTACTTTAGTTCTCGATAAAACAGGAGGTGATCAAGTCTCCCCGGGGATCAAGTCTCCCCACCTTCCCCTATATGTGATTCGTCCTTTGGAAGTAGGCGTTTTCTTGGAATATGGTTGGTAAATTTAATTACGGGCGTTGGTCCGGGGTAAGGCAATGGTGGATGTAATTCCCTCTTTGAAAGTAAGTTTTTGCCCGGATTGAAACAATATTGAATTTGATCCTCCAAAATTAGGTGTTTGTCAAAATCAAATAATATCGAAATTAATTTATTGGCTTTTTTCGGTGATAATTATACTACTCAAAGCGAAAGGGAGTAGATGAAAGTAATGAAGATACAGATTCGATTGACACCGCAAGCGAGCGGCAAGTGTGAAATGAATAGAAACTGAAGATTAGCAGAGGGCCATATGAGAGAACAAACATTGTTGAAATCGCTGTTATTCTGCCTAACGTCCACCCAGGAACGGCTTGGATAGTGACGTGGTGATCACTGTACCAAGACAGTAAGACAGTAAGATTCAAAATCAAGTAAGGGGATTTAAAACTATTTTTTTATGTAAGCGTTTTCCTGGAATAACAAGTTGCATTCGACGCGAAATCTTGTTCCATTGTTTCGTATTGAAAACTGGCCTAATCAGACTATGGGCTTCAGAGTTATGGCCAAAATATATTTTTTAACAAGAGAAATGCTCACACACTTTTTAGGCACTTACTCTTAGCTGATTTACTCGCAACAAGTTTCATTCGACGCAGAATCTTGCACCTTGTATCCATTATTCGTTATTGTTGTCGTTGCCAGTTCATCTTGTCGTGAGTCCATTGTGTCCGTTTGTCCATGTCGAGTATCCAATGATCGTTGCATTGTTCGGTTGCCATTTAATCCGGGTAAAGTTGGAGGAATGCCTCCGAGAAGAACAAGTTGTCAGTCGTCATCAGGCAGCCGTGACGGTAAGGCACGTACCCCAAACGCCACCGTATGGGCCGCGGATCCGGCGACTGACGAGGGTTTGGTGGAGGGGCTGTGAATCGAACCCATGATCAAGAAGTGAAAAATAAAAAGTGAGAAGTGAGAAGTAATAAGTGAGTCGTGGGAAGTGAGAAATAAGAAGTGAAAAATTTGAAGTGCGAAGTGAGTAATGAGTAGTGCAAAGCTAGAAGTTAGAAGTGAAAAGTGATAAGTGAAAAATGAGAAGTCAGTAGTGAGATATAAGAAGTTATAAGTGAGAAGGGAGAAGTGAGATGTTAGTAGTGAAAAATTCGAAGTGCGAAGTGAAAAGTAATAAGTGAGAAGTGAAAAGTTAGAAGTTGAAAGTGAAAAGTGAGAAATGAGAAGTCAGAAGTGAGATATAAGAAGTTGTAAGTGAGAAGGGAGAAGTGAGAAGTGAAAATGAGAAGTGAGAAATAAATAGAGAGAAGCAGGGAATCAATTTTTCTGGAATGCGCTTGCGAAACAAGCGACAAAAGAGAACCAACGACAACGCTTTGTTTTTGTCGGAGATAATAATGACAAAGATCCGAAAAAATTTGTCAGCAACAAAAAAGTAGACAATCTTGTTGTTAACTTTTCATCCCGCTATTCGGTTTTATGCTATCATAGTTTCTGCTGTTATGGAAATATCCGAGAATCGAACAATGATTACAAAATTAGCATCGTATTCTCGGAAATATTAGAGCATGCAAGGCAAATGATTCTTGTCATATTGTGTTCGGGTTCTGATAAAGGTTTGTCGCTAAGTGCGTTTGTCAGTAACAAACTCTGTTGACGACAAAGGGTATATTGTTAGGCGGTGCTCGAATATTGATTCCCTGGAGAGAAGTGAAATGTGAGAAATTTGAGGTGTTATGTGAAAAGAGAAAAGTGTGAAGAGAGAAATGAGAAGTGAGAAGTGCCAAGTAATAGGTGAAAAGTGAGTAGTGAGAAATGAGAAATGAGAAATGAGAAGAGAGAAGTGAGAAGTTAAAATTGAGATATTCTAAGTGGAAAGTGATCAGTGAGAAATGAGAAATCAGATATGGGATATAAGAAATTATGATTGGCAAGGGAGAAGTGAAAAGTGAAAAATGAGAAGTGAGAATTGCGAAGTGAGAAGACAGATTTGCGAAGTGAGAAGTGTGGAGTGAGAAGAAACTAGTGGGAAGAGGGAGGTGAGAAGCAAGATGTACGAAAAGAGAAGAAAGAAGTAGTGAGAAACAAGGAATGAGAATTAAGTTGTGAAAAGAAGTAGAAAGAAGTGAGAAGTGAAGGCCGGGGAACGAGAAGTAAGAAACGAGATTATTCCTCTTTCTTTTTTCTCTTCTTCTTCCTTCTTCCTTCTTCTTTCTGTATTATATCTCTCCACTCAACTTACTCAACATCTCGCTTCTCACGTCCCAATTATCATATCTTCAGTACATTCAAAGTTAATTGCCTATATGCCGGGTATTAAGCCACCCGAGTGGAAATTAATTACTATGTCTGAAACTTGATTATGCATATGTACAACATGTGATAGATTTAGTTCGGAAAAGGTATTGGAGGGTAACCGCCCCTTCGGTGGGGTTTGATCCCACGACCCCAGTTCGCATGACAGGTGCTTTCCTGGTGCTGGGAATTTGGTTTCATCAGTACCCGCTAAGCTGCGGTGGACGACGGAGGTCCTTCGTAGCTTAGTAGGGAAAGCACCTGTCATGCGAACTGGGGTCGTGGGATCAAACCCCACCGAAGGGGCGGTTACCCTCCAATACCTTTTCCGAACTAAATCTATCACATGTTGTACATATGCATAATCAAGTTTCAGACATAGTAATGTCATATCTTATTTATAACATCTTGCTTCTGTTTGTGTCACTATTCACATCCTACTTCTCACTTCGCAACTATCACTTCTCACTTTTATTGTTTCATGGCCATGATATACACCCAGGTTTTTTTTACACGGTTTGGTTTTAGTCGTTTAAGACCTTCAGCGTCAATGAAACAATGAGTTGACTCCATGAAAAAATCACAAAAAATCAAAGAAAATTCAGGGGGTATTTCAAAAGCTGTAAAAGTTTAGGTTAACCGAGAAATTAATGAATTCCAACCGCGTAAAAAAAAAACCTGGGTGTAGCTCTATTTCCCATTCCGTACCTAAAAAAATCGTACAACCCGAATGGCAGAATAAATGTTTCATGGTGATTCGAAGAAGCTAGCTTGAGTGTATAAGGTGGGGAAAAATGGAGTATTCTAGGTGTAAGTAATTTTGGAGCCAGCGACCGTTCGAGGGTCCCCAGAGGTAAAGGGCCGGTAAGAGTCGGGCAAATAAAGACACGACCGGTGGTCTCCCTTTAAGAGTGCCATCGTGCTTTTAATAACCTCAAGAATAATTCGCGAACGGTTACAATATCTCACTTCTCACTTCACTCAATAAAGAAACAAATTTTAACTACTCGGCCAAACGGTATTCGACCAAATATAAATTTGTCCCCTATCTCGATACCTCCCTAACTCGATAGTCGCTTCAATATCGAATAAGAGAGAGTTCACTACATTCTCATCACTTTTCATGTAATACATAATATTTTATTTTTGTTTAATTGGAAACATATTTATCATCGTTTTTGTTAAAACTAGATGAAATTTTGTTACATTTTTTGCTATTTTAACTACTAATGATATATGTGTTCTAACAGCCTATGTTATTAAAAATTGCTGTAACAGAATAACCAGTTCTGATATAAATCTGTTACTGTTTACTGGACTGGTTGACATTTTTGACAGATACAGCAAATCTAGACCAACATTTGAAAAGGGCGTAACAGCCAAAATTTATTCCTTCTGATTATTCGTCCACATATATAGCAAATGTTGGTCTAGAAATCTGGGTAATGTCAAACTAGGTCTGGGAAGATTCAAGCCCCCTGCGCAAGTACACGCCAATGGTGGAACGTAGTCAAATTGTTGTGCATCTTTGACCCCGCCCCCAGGAAATTTGGTTCGATTGGAGCAATGTCGGGCTGTCTGTGGGCAAGTTGTACGACTGTTTGACAGTACAACTTGCCCACAGACGGTCTGACTTCACTCCGACCGTACCAAATTTCCTGGGGGCGGAGTCAAAGTTGTACAATATGTTGAAGCGTGAAGAAGAAGTCATCAAGCGAGCTCGTCATCAACTTGGATGCTTTCCAAACCGAACCGAATCAATAACAGGATGCTCCGGTTAATGATCGGGCAAGCTATACTTTATAGTCGCCTACGCTACGACTTGGAACTTACCTGTATCGCCCTTATCGTACCGTTTCCTTATTGAAACTCTATCGCCGACCTTCAACTCATACGTTAGAGCTGCTTCCGGGTTGCTCCCCTCTACACCAGCTGACTATGTCTGTGCCGAGGAAGGCATCTTGTCATTTAGCAATCATGTGCAAGCAGCCATTTTCCACAAAGCCACCTCATTCGCCACCGTAACTTCCGGAGAATACAGGATCGCTCTCCTTATCGAAACAGTCCGGACCCTTCCCGTGATGTGCGACGTCGGTCTCCCTCCAGTAGAGCGAGTCAACTGTCAAGGAGCGAGGAGCTGAGAATCTCTAAAGCCTACATTACCAGCTCCATAGCTCATAATTTCCGAAGGGATGACAATTCAGAAGGTCGGTGGTCGAGCTATTAAACAAAGAATTCAACAATTTCGCACACATCACGTATACGGATGGGTCTATTTCAGGTCGTGGAGTTGGCATCAGGGTCACTGGGACGAACATGGCTATCTCGGACAGTATCCCGGACATCTGTACCATTTTCTCGGCCGAAGCAGCTGCAGGCTTTCATCGCTGCCACCTACTCGTCCAGGAATCCCGTCCTCGTCCTATCCGACTCTGCTAGTGTTATCTTCGCACTTCAGAGCGAAACACATCAACACCCCTGGATCCAAGGCATCCAAAAAAACATGCTCGCGAATACAACCTTTGCTTGGGGCACTGCACTGCGGAGTACGGCCGATTACCTCGACGGAGTTTGATATCAAGGCCGGTGATTTACGTTAACCGTCCCTGTGGGAAATGTCCCTGGATTAGACAGACAGTGCGAGACTACTGGGAAATGTCCTGAAGAGCTTCCACCATGTCGGCTTGGACGGACCTAAGCAGCCTAAAGGACTAGCAAATCCTCTCTCGACTCCAAACCGGACACACGCGGCTCTCACACAATTTCAGCAGGGGCCCCTTCCGGATAATTTGCGACGTTAACTGGGTTCACAACACTGTGGAACATGTCGATGCCCCAAATTTCAGGTGCCGAAAGATACTTATGGGATACCTGCCAATATCAGGGACGCACTTTCGGGTGATCCAGCCAGCATCATTGCCCTCATCTGTTTCCTTAAAGATGAGGGCTTATACAGGAACATCTAATCCAAACGGCTCCATGGGCATCCCGAGGGTATTCTCGGACCCACGAATCGAGACGTTCGGGCTCTCCTTGGATTCTCCCCAAGTACCCAACCCCTGACCGGGTAACCCGGGAACCTCAACCCGGGTTCTAAGCCCCTTTCTCAACCTCAACTACTGATTTCAATAAGGTCAGCTGGGAAGGTGAAAAGGGGATCACAACATCTGGCGGTCTTAAGAATGCTTATCTAGAGTGGAATAGGGGTAACTGGGGTAATATGCACCCTCGGGGAAAAACGACCTTTTGGCATTTTAAGCGATGTTTACTCCTGGATTGGTAATTCGAGAACCGAGCTACATGCGCTGTAGTAAATACTCTGGAATAACTGCCGTAAATGTACTCAAAAATGCCAAAGAGTCGTTTTGCCCCGGGGGTGCATACTGCCCCAGTTTAGCCTATTTCTGACCGAATTGGTTGCAGCAACTGAAACACAACTTAATTATGTCGTATAAATAAAAATATAAAGAAAGTGGCGACATTGGCTTTGTAATATTATTTTCAGGGCTGTTTAGGATTCTTCAAATATCAAAGAATTTTGTTCCATAAATTCAGAATATTTGTTTTTGAAAAACCCTTTCAAAAATAGTAGAACAAAACTTGCGAAAAAACTTGACAAATCACATTCCGATGAACCAAGCAAAAGATGTAACCTGGCCAAGGTTTCACTGAATTAGAATTTGCATCATCAACTAAATTGAAAGCAAAACTGAAAGACAGTCAATTTCGATTAGAGAACTCTGGGACTGCACAAAAAAACAACCGAAACGCTCCACAGTCACAGTCAAACGTATGCGGTGGGCGGATGGTTGGATAAACAAATCTGCAAGCAGAGAGGTCAGAGTTCAAGCTCGTGAAAGCACGTGTTTGACAGCACCACCCGCGCATTGACAAAGGTCGTCTCACTGTCTCGCTGTGCGCTCTGTCATCGATTAAACTTTCACCAGGTCGGTTTGGAATCGACCTCGGCGAGACAACGCAGGTGAAACTATGTTTCTATGCTTTCGCGTGCAACTGAGAGGCTATGATTTCTTGTATGCACGAAACATGTGTCAAAATAAACATAGTCAATAACCAATCATCGATAAATTGCCTGATTCAGATTCAATTCAGCTACAGAAATGACAGAATTGAAGAAATTTAAGAAAGCTTATATCATCAGCAAGGTGAATCAATCGAATTTTTTCTTCAATCATCAAATTCGATGGAGCTGGAAGGCTCATTCATAAATTATGCGGGAGCGTTCATTGTTGTCCGAGATGATGCTATGGAATATTAAATGACCCACTTTTGGTAGTTTACAACAGACGATGGGTAGAGGAACGATGTGAAACTTATTAACTTCAATTTATTACCACGTGTTTTTATATTGTATTAAAATCATGATATAGTTTTGGCCGACATGTTAAATTTACTGAAAGCTAACATTAACTCGTGAGCCTTCTTACCTTGCAAAGTATGAGAATGCTCTTTAAGAAGCACTTCGCGTTTGACCTGTTACAGAGCAACATCGACAGTTTGTTTCAGTTTTGGAAATGTTTGGGTTGTAAATCATCTTTTTTTTTTGACATAACAGTATCACCACGTTTGCCTGGAAACTGTAACTCGACTTTAAATCTCGGGGTTAAAAAAGTTTTCATGTAGTTGTCTGTCAAAATACGTATGGTTAAGTAGGAGTTAGGCAGCGCATTGGCCTATACCCAAAGACAGTGCAAGGGAACTTTTCGTCGGCACCGCACATGTGGAAGGGAGTACTGGAAAGAATGATTGCTTAAGGCCACCCCTGCGTTCGCTACTACACTAATTTGGGTGGAACCTAGGATCGCATCTCTAGAGTCTAGACCTCTGATCTTCATTGCACTAAAGACCGCTGAACTAATGGAAACTAATTGCATTCAGCATGCAAATTAAGAAGAATATACAATTTACAACTTCGAACTAACCTTATTGATGGAAATCTAGTTCGCTTTCGAATATTCGAATTGTCAGAAGCAATCTCCAAGCCAAGTCAGAATAATACAACCATTTGTTAGTTTTGGCACTCCGTGTCATCACGCACCAACTGAAATGACGAAATCAAATTATGCTGTTCTAAGACATTCAACCATATCTGACTCTGATGCAGTGAACGTGATCCTTAAACCGGCATCATAGGTCCCATTACAGTTCGGTCCTAGACCGAGCGTGGGTTGACCGGTAAGACTTCCGAAAGAAGAATGGCATTCTACTGACATCGCATCGATCCACTTGGCACAAAACTTTTCTGACGTTGATCGTTGTTTGTATCAAGTAGGATTACAAAGAAAACCGTCGACGATGGCAAAGCTCTGAGGAAATGTTCGCCCCTCGACAACTGAGCGTTGACAACGTGATGATTCTGCTAAGAGGCACTCTCACGGCGAAGTCCACAAATTACGTGCTAATTTTTTAGCAAAGATTTTTTTTTCAGCCTCAGTTTATACACCATACCTAAAAAGTTAAATAAAATAATATGTATTATGAACAAACATCTCCGGGATCTGAAACCCGTCTCACGTAACTATTGAGTGGTCCTCTACTTTACGGAAAAGACGATTTTCGTTTACGTAAAGTTGGGAAAGTATAAATAAATCCCTGCTGCTTCAACAAACGCTTGAGTGCCGGTAGACTGATGCCATTGACGACCGGATGGATGGTGAGGTCATGGAGTAATTAACATTTCGAGGATGATGTGGAAACACGGCCGATGATGTTTGAATACATAATGGCTCCCGCAAAGGCTATGGGGAAGTTTGTCGAGTGGATGTTGGGGGTTTTACGGTGAACTGCTGATATCTGGCAAGAAGATTTAATTGTTTGAATTGAGTTTAGGTAAAGACGGGGATTAACTCTACCATACAATCAGTCCGGTTTTGGTTTCTCATGGCTTGAATGAATTTTATGGAAATTTGTATTAGTATCTAAATTTCAAAAGTAATGATAAGTCTTCATTTATTTTCAAATCATCAAATCATTTCCTGTTGTAACACCCAAAGTTAGGCTACTTTGCTCATGTACAATAAATTTACACCTACTCTTAATTTTTATGTGAACCATTTTTCTAATTTATTTTTTCCCTTGTTCACAGGCTGTGGAAAGACGTGGTGAAATGATAGTGCGAATTCTGGAACCCCGTTGCATGGGAAGTCGACAGGCGGTCGAAGCCGGGCAAAAGTTTCTCAATAAGGCCGACGCTCGGCACACGGTGCAGGTAAGATTTTTCACTACTTCGAAGCGTGGGAAAAAAATCATTCATTTATTTCGTTTCGGATCCATTACAGCTGGTGGAAATTGTCAAACGACCTGGCCAAACTCTGGGACTGTACATTCGGGAAGGTAATGGAGCGGATCGATCCGATGGTGTGTTCATCTCGCGAATAGCTCTGGAATCGGCGGTTTACAACAGCGGCTGTCTGAGGGTAAGTCTCGCTGATATTACACATTCAAAGATGAAGCCAGAGTTCACCTTGGGCTTTGGGCCAATAACCCAATAATTTGTACTTTGGGCCAATAACCCAATTTTCAATAAAAATACTATTCTAGCACTAGGTAGTTTGCCTTTAATCACATGCAAACAATTTACCCGAAGCTAAGTACCTTTATTATGCAATTTAGCGTAATGGTGTCTTCGAGACATGTAATCAGTAAGTTAATGTGCTTTTTTGAAGGTATTCAGCTTACCGATCAACCCCCTAAAAGTGAGATAAAAAATTTATATTTTCCAACATATAAAGTTTGATTCTTCATAAAAGTTGTAGCAAAAGTTCTCCTAGAAAGCTTTGTCGAAGACACCAAGTTCGTAATTCCGTTACTTTTGGAGATGTTTTACGATTTATGCTGACAACCCCCTAAAAATAGGTTTTTTTTTATCATATCTTCTTCATTTTCATTTCTACATTTTTTGCATGTTCTAGAAAGTTTTAGATAATATTAAAATACGCCGTTGGGTGGCTATTGTGACTTAAAAACTTAAAAAATAAAAAAGTTATAACAGTTTTATTGGATTTTTTAGTCATATTTGATTTAACTGCTACTTGACACCGGGCAAATTGTGGCAGTCAATCTCATACGCATAACAAAGTACAAGTAATGAACTTTAAATTAATACCTGAACTGTAGAGTTGTAAGCGAATGTAAGTAATGTTTCATCAAAAACCATTTCCTACTTTGCAAGGTAGAAATCAATCACCCACCACAGGGAGTTGATGAACCAATGCACCATGCGTCTCCATATGATTGTATGCTTATGCATCGAACAAGTTCAAAACTTGTTGGCATAAAATGCAATAAATCTCCAGAAGTAATGAAATTACGGACTTGGTGTCTTCGACAAAGTTTTTCAGGAGAACTTTTGCTACAACTCTCGCGAAGATATATACCTTCCATGTTGTAAAGAGGAAAAAAATAATTTTTGATCTTACTTTTAAGGGGATTGATCATAAGGCCGAATACCTTCAAAGAACCGCGTCGGCTTACTAAAAAAAATGTCTCGAAGACGCCATTACGCTAAATCACAAAATAAAGGTTCTAATAAATGTATTTATTTTTAAATGAAATTTTGGGTTGATTTATCTGTCCGTCCAAGTTATTGAAAAAAATCTCTAGGCTTTCAATTGTTTCAATAGAATCTACTGAAATATCTCGATAAAAGATGTTCCTTTTGACGTTTTTTTTGAAATCTTTATTGAAGAGACTTTTAGTCCGAGGCTGGCTTTGTCACCTCCGCTTCGACTCCCAGTCCAGGAGGCGCATGAGACATGAGAATAAATAAATTTAGTAATCTGTATTGGTTGCTGATAGTACTGGTCCCACGGTACCATATACTCAATCTGCAGCAAGAACTAGGTTCAATAAACCGTAACCCATCGCCGAAGTAAACGAGCCATTTATTTGCTTTCACTTGTAATACATTGTATTGGCTTTTACTTGGCCTAGTTTGCCCCTATCCTCTTGCCCCTAGATCTGTTGTAGCGTCATGACAGTGTGAAGGTGCAACATCCAATTCAGAAATTATTTCAGGTAGGGGAACCGGTTTTGGCCATGTTCCTAATTTGGCCAATTTTGCGAATAACTCCAAAAAATAAACCAATTCGCAAGGGTTTTATTAGTTCCAACAAGAGATATATCCCTCACCCTTCAACGCTGCTTTCAACTGATCGATTATTTTGGAAAAATATGCATTTTTCAGGGGTGGCCAAATTCGGCACTAAGTTGACCAAAACCGGTGCATTTCCCCTATTCTTTCGAGTATCATCTGAAATTCTGGAAATTTCTCCAGTAAGTCTTCCGGAGTTTCCAGCAAAAATACCTTCCACAATTCAAAAATTTCCTTGGGAGTTCTCGAACGAATTGCTAACGGAAGTGACAACGGAAGGCTTTTCCGATAATGAATTTGTTCAAGGATATCTTTGGACATTCCTCCAAGTATTTATAGTCTAGGGATTTTTCCAGAAATGGAAATTACTTGGGAGATAAATCCAGCTATTCCTTTGTAGATTCCCCTAGACATTCCTTTTAAATGAAAGAATCAATTCATTAGAAACTTCTTCCAGAAAAACCTTCCGAAATTCCTGCAGAAATATTTTCGAGAATTTTTTAAAGAATGAAATAGGAAATAATGAAGGGATTTTTGAAAGAGTTTGTAAAGGAAATTTCAAAGGAATGTCCAGATGACATTTACGAAAAAAAAACTTTTAAAGTAATTTTCGAATGATCCTGAATAAATTTCTATATGAATCTCGGAATATCCGAAGGCCTTCAAGAAATAATTTCCGACGGAATTTTCAAAGAAATCTCGGGAGGAATTTCTGAAGAAATTTTTTCTGAAGTATTTTTTATAAGGAGAAAAACAAATCTATCTATCTCAAAAGTAATTTTCTGAGAATTTGCCGAAAGAATCGCTGAAGGAAATTCCGATGGAAATCTTGGAGAAATTCAAGAATTTCGGAAATTCCTTCAGGAATTTCTTCAGAAATTCCTTTAGAAATTTGTTCGGAAATTCCTGAAAGAAAATCCAGCGGAGTTACGCCAGCCAATGGTATGGAATTTCCGATGGAATTCCTGGAATTTCTGTAAGTATTGCAGGAAATTTCGGAGGGACTTCTAAAATTATTCTTAGACAATTCTTAGAATATAATTAGAATTCCTTAAGGATTTTTTGAAGGTATTTCTAGGTGACTAACCGAATTTATTTCTGGGGGAGGATTTTCCGAACGAACTTTTGAATAATTCATGAAATATCACCTGAATGATTACTGAAGAAATTTTTCTAAGCAACACCCGAAGTGAATTCCTAAGAAATTCTTGAGAATATCCGTAGATGTATGATGATGGAACGACTGAAATCCCGATATTTTTGTTTTTTTTTTTGCAAGTCTTAATTACAGATTCAAAACAGGGTTTTGTTTCACTGCTGTCAGAATTTTAGAAGGATTTCCCAGAGAAGCTCCTCGCAGAATTCCCGAAAGAATTCCAGAAGGAATTCTTGTAGAAAACTAAAATTTTATAAGAAAATTCCATTAGGAATTTGTTTAGAAATTCATTTGAAAATTCTTCCCATTATTTTTTTTAAATTCCTTAGGAAATTCCTTCAGAAATTCGTTTAGAAACTCTTGTCCCAAATCTATTCATGTTGTTCTTCAGAAATTGTTCCTGTAATACATTTTTAAATGCCTCCAGAAATTTCTTCTAAAAATTTTCCGGCAAATCCACCAAAAATTATTTCGGGAACCTTTCCAGGAATAATTCATAAAATTCCCCCTGAAGTTCATTTGGATATTCCTCCAGGGATTCTTTCGTAAAACCTCCTGAAAGGCCTTTGTAAATTTCTCCAGAAATTCCAATGTAAGATTCCTTACAAAATTTATGCAGGAATTGTTGAAAAAGTTCACCCGGAAAATTATTGAAGAAAATAGAAATCCTATGGGATTTCATAAAGAAATTTCGTAAGGAATTTCTAACGAATTCTCGAAGAATTTTCTAAAATAATATCCAAATGAAATTTACGAAGGATTCTTAAACAAAGTTCTAAAGGATTTTCTGAAAAGCTTCCCGAAAGAATGCGCAAAGGAATTAACGAAAACAAATCAAATCAACTTATTTCAATTCTATCACCCACTTCAACCTGTCTGGAACTATTGCACAAAACGTGTGGCTGGCTTCCTATCCCGGACTTAAGTCTCGTGCTCAAGAGCGCCATCTCTCTTCTTCCCTCCATCATCCTCGACACCTTCCATCTCACCCCCTCCATCATCCTGCTCCATTATAAAGTCCTCCATTCCTCGGCAAAATGTCATATAACGAGGGATCATGATTTTGAATGAACTAGATTTAAATTTATTTTTTTCAGGGGTTCTCAAATACTTCTCTTAACTAATGTTCGTTTTTCGGCAATTTATCATAATTTTTTTTTCTTTGTCTGTCATAGAGCTCGGACCTAGTTGATCCATCTCGCTTAATTTATTTATTTAACTAACTAATTTTAAGACGTTTCATTGTTACCGATTCTGTCGGTAACAATCTCCGAACGTCTAAAGAAATTTCTGTAAGAATTGCTAAAAAAAATCCGAATGACCGAGGGAATACCTAAAAGGGTTCTCGAAAGAAATCCTGCAGAAAATTCTAAAGAAATATCTGAGGGAAATTTCGAAGGAATTTAAAGAATTTTTTCTTAGAGTTTCCAAAGGGATTTCTTGAGAAAGTACTGGCAGAGTTCTTAAAATTTATTCCGAAGAAATTCCTAAAGGAATTTCCAAAGGTAATCCTAAAACAATTTCCGTAGGTGTTGTAGGTACTGAAAAAAATCCTAAAAGAAGGATCTTTCGAAATTTTCTTATAATTCCTTCTTTGAATTTTCGAAGGAATATTATGAGGAATATCCAAAGAAATTTCTGGATTTATCTTTGTTGCTTTGTTTCTGGAAGATTATTGAAAGAAATCCCAAGACATTCAGAAATAATTCCTGGAGAAATATCCAAAAAATTCTTGCCGAAAGGCCGGAAATTGTTTTACGAGAAATCCTTCAGAAATTTCTTTATGAAATCCTTGGAAAGTCCTCGAATTTCCTCGGAAATACTTCTAGAGATTCCTTTGAAAATACCTTTCTTCCGAAATTCTTTTAGAAATTCCCTTGGTAATTCTTTTAGTGATTCATTCCATTGAAAATGTGTTTGGGATTTCTACGGAAACTTCTTCAGAAATTCATTTAAGAATACATACGGAAATTGTTTCAGGAAAACTTTCCAAATTTTTTTTTAGAATAATTATTTTATTTATTTTCTTCATGAATTTCTTTGGAAATTGCTTTATGAATTCCTGCTGAAATTGAAAAAGGAACTCCCAATTTTTTTTTTTTAATGATTTTCAGCAAATATTCCAGGATTTTTTCAAACAAATTCCAGTAATTCCTTGAAAAAACCCCTTCCGAAATTCCTTTTAGGTATATTTTTATAATTTCACCCAGAAAATTGTGTGGTTATACTAAAACAAGAGGAAATATTCGGATCAATTTACAAAGGTCTCTTCAGTTGATTTTCCGAAGAAATCTCTGGAGGAATGACAAAAAAAAGCTAATGGCGTAATTTTCTAAATGGAGGGAATTCCTGGAGTGGGAAAAATTTCTGAAGGATTTTCAAAAAAAGAAATTCCTGGAGAAATTTCAGAATGAATTCTCAAACAAATTTCCAAAATAAAACCTTAAAGATTTTAGAAAGGTTTTGCAAAGAAATTTCTAAGGGAATTGCTGAAGGTATTTCCGAAAGCATACTAATTTACGAAGAAATTTGGAAATTTCGAATAGAAATAGAGGAGCTGCTCGGTTTTTCATCTCATTCATCGCGAAACAAAGAAAAATTACACCAATTTCGTCGCTTCTTTTGGCTAACATGCGTGCTTACTGCTGAAAAAAAATCACAAAAATAAGAAACAAATCGAATACCTTTTCATTGCCATGTTTTTCGTGGGATGAATATCGGAACTATAAGATGAAGTCCAGGAGCAGTAACCCTACCTATCAGGATTTCCAAAGAAATTCCAAGAGTTATCCGGAACCGGAACAGTATTCATAGATGCAGGAGTTGAAAATAAGACGATAAATTATATTTGTATAAAATGTAAAATAAACATCCTAAATAAAATAAATCGGAAAGAGCTCACCGATGTTCTGTTAGACTCATCAGAACAACCTTACTTTTGCTAAAACTAAGGCTAGAGTGACACTTTTCAAGTTTCCGGTTGGTTGACATCTCACCCAGCTTCGATCAATTCCTAGAAAAATCGTAAAAAAATATCGTACTGGTCCCGCGCAGTCACTAGCAGTGGCACTATAAAAGCTTTGATACGTTTGATACAGTTTTCTAGCTCATGTACAGCCTGGTCCGAAGAGATGTGATGAACCGCAACGCGTTATGCATATGTTGATGAGCAAGATGACAAAACTCTGTAAACACTCGCGAAAGCTTCCAGCCGAATCAAAATTAGGAGACTCGACAAATATCACCTTCCTACAGTACTAAAAAAACTCACACTTACGGTTGTCGGATCATATTGACCCGGATTTGATTTGGCAATATCTCAGGCATTTCTCAACCATATTTACATGTTTATGTACCCAAAATAATTGTCAGCTCATAGTTTTTTGTTGATCGACCAAAACTACATCCTGTAATCGTCGGAGGAAGGATCGTCAGATGGCCACTCTTACATGGACGAAAATTGCTCACGAATATCGCGCATAAACGATTTTATCGCAGTTTTTGTTTCTTCAAAAATGTACCCAATTGGTATTGATACTATTCTAGAGATGACGAATAATGAATGATGACAATGCAGACAATATTTCAACAGATATTCTAGGTTCTGGATTTCAGAGCCTTGATCTACCAGTTCAATTATGCTTGGTACGAAACCAATAGCAACCCATGGGGTCCATACAGGACCTTAGAGGCCATGCGCATCATCTACGATCTAGATATGTCCAAACCGGATGTTCTGTGTTCTCCAAATCGTTCTGGAGTTCAAACCAATTGACTTTCCATGACAACTGGGCTTAATTGAAAGTCAATAGCAACCCTTGGCCATGTGCGTGTTTAATGATTTCAAAATGTTCCAACCGGGTGTTCTAAGTTCTCCAAATCATTCTAGGATTGAGTCCAGTTGGTCTAGCATCTCAATATTGCTCGGTACAAAATCAATATCAACTCGTGGTGTAGATGTGTCAAATTCGCATTTCCTAAATATTTTATATCACTCAAGAGCACAGAAGAATTGGTCTACAAAGTCAACTTGGTACAAAACCGATAGCAACCCATATTTAGGCTACTACCGGCCATGCTTACGATATACAATCTATGTTCGTCCAAATATGATGTCCATTCTTCTTCTTATTGGCATTACATCCCCACACTGGGACAGAGCCGCCTCGCAGCTTAGTGCTCATTAAGCACTTCCACAGTTAGTAACTGCAAGGTTTCTAAGCCAAGTTACCATTTTTGCATTCGTATATTATGAGGCAAACACGATGATACTTGTATGCTCAGGGAAATCGAGACAATTTCCAATTTTTGACACATTCGCCACCAGTCCAACTTTTGTTGCGTTGCTTTACGATTCAAGCTTGTGTACAGTTCCGTCACCTTAGCAAATGTTCGGCCGACAATGTCCATGTCATTCGCGAAGCAAATACATTGACTGAATCTGTTGAAAATCGTACCCCGACTGTTACACCCGGCTCTCCGCATAACACCTTGTAGCGCAATGTTGAACAACAGGCACAAAATTCCATCATCTTGTCGTAGTCCCCGGCGCGATTCGAACGAACAGGAGTGTTCGCCCGAAATCTTCACACAGTTTTGCACACCATACACCATTGCTTTGATTAGTCTGGTAAACTTTCCAGGGAAGCTGTTCTCGTCCATAATTTTCCATAGCTCTCCGCGGTCCATAAAGTCTTTTTTTTTTTTTTTATCTTTATTTTTGAGATTTTCAGCCCGCGGCCGTCCATAAAGTCGTATACCGCCTTGATATCAATGAACTGGTGATCACGGCATTTTTGAAGGATTTCCATACAGTAAAGATCAGGTCCGTTGTCGAGCGGCCGTCAACGGAGCCAGCTTGATAATTTCCTACGAACTCATTCACTATTGGTGACAGACGACGGAAGATGTGAGTTCTCACATTCCAGCTTTTCGCCTTTCTTGTAGATGGGGTATATGCCCACTTCCTTCCACTCTTCCGGTATTTGTTCAGTTTCCCAGATTCTGACAATCAGTTTGTTCCGGCATGTGTGCAGTTTTTCCGGGCTCATCTTGTTAAGATCAGCTCCGAAACCATCCCTACCAGCTGCTTTATTGATCTTTAGCTGTTGGAAGGCATCCTTAACTTCCCTCAAGGTGGGGGCTGGTTGGCTTTCATCGTCCGCTGAACTGACGTAGTCATCTCCTCCGCTGCCTTGACTTTCACTGCCTGTGCTCTCAGCGCCATTCAAATGTTCCTCGTAGTGCTGCTTCCACATTTCAATCACCACACGTTCGTCCGTCAAGATGCTCCCATCCATATCCCGGCACATTTCGGCTCGCGGCACGAAGCCTTTGCGGGATGCGTTGAGCTTCTGATAGATCTTGCGTGTTTCTTGAGAACGGCACAGCTGTTCCAGCTCCTCGCGCTCCGCTTCTTCCAGGCGGCGTTTCTTCTCCTGAAAAAGGCTGTCTCCGCTTCCGTCTACAATGTTCCACGTTCTGCTGGGTACCTTGCTGCAGCGCGATCGCGCGATCTCCTCCAGAATCTGTCTGCACTCTTCGTCGAACCAATCGTTCCGTCAACTTCGTCCCATATACCCGACGTTGTTCTCCGCTGTGTCGTTAATGTTAATGGCTGCTTTGACGGTATTCCAGCAGTCCTCAAGAGGGGCCCCATCGAGCTCACCCTCTTCCGGCAACGCTGCCTCGAAATGCTGCGCGTATGCAGTGGCGACATCAGGTTGCTTCAGTCGCTCTAGGTCGTACCGCGGCGGTCGTCGGTACCGAACATTGTTGATGACGGATATTATTGGACGCAGTTTAACCATCACCAGATAGTGGTCAGAGTCGATGTTAGCGCCACGATAGTCCTAACGTCGATAATGACGGAGAAGTGCCGTCCATCAATCAACGTGGTCGATTTGTAATTCTGTTTGCAGTGGTGATCTCCAGGTGTACCGATACGGGAGGCTGTGTTGGAAAGCCATATTCTTGGAGGCGGCGAAATCAATTAGTCATAGGCCGTTTTCGTTCGTCAGCCGGTGAGCGCTGAACTTCCCAATAGTCGGTCTAAACTCCTCCTCTTCGCCAACCTAAGCGTTCAAATCTCCTATGATGATTTTGACGTCGTGGCTTGGGCAGCTGTCGTACCCACGTTTCTGCTGCGCATAGAATGCGTCCTTATCATCATCAGTGCTTCCGGAGTGTGGGTTATGGACGTTGATTATGCTGAAGTTAAAGAACCGGCCTTTGATCCTCAACCTGCACATTCTTTCATTGATCAGCCACCACCCGATCATGTGCCTTTGCATATCGCCCATCACTATGAAAGCTGTTCCCAGCTCGTGTGTGTTGCCGCAGTTCTGGTAGATGGTATGATTACCTCTAAACGTTCGCACTATTGATCCCTTCCAACAAATCTCCTGCAGCGCTACGATGCCGAATCCACGATCTTTAAGCACATCGGCATGTATGCGTGTGCTCCCGATAAAGTTGAGAGATTTGCAGTACCACGAACCGAGTTTCCAATCGCTAGTCCCTTTCCGTCGCAGTGGTCTTCGTCGATGGTTCCGGTCCGTACTCTCTTGTTGATTGTTCACTGCGTATGTTTTTTTAAAGGCTGGCTTGCAGGGCCTGACACCTTATTCCCGGTGGACCATGGTGCACAGTTTCACTTAGAGTCCCTCGGTGGCACTCGGACGATGATCAGCCGCTCCTAACATGGAGAACAGACGCTGTTGTGAGCCGATGCTGACATGGAGAGCAGACGCTCAGTAAGATTTGCACCTCCGGAGAGGAGCAAACCCCCCTTTCCCTGTCAGCAAACTACCATAATTCCCACCGGGGTTGGTTACCCGATCTTCCCTAAGGTTGCTCGTATCCCGGCCAGCACCATAGGGAGGTAGAAGTAGGAGTTGCTGGGTAAGAGGCTAAGGACTGTGAGATAGGGTCTATTTTATTCCTTCAGGTACGCGAAGTTCCAATGGTACGCTTTACACAGCATTTGCCGTGCCATATCTGTCAAGCAGTGGAGTTTTATTACCCAGAATGCAAGTATCTGTCGCTGATAAGTAGAAAACACACCCTCGCATTGGCATTTTTATTGAAGGTAAACGGAATTGATGTCTAAACTAAGACTAAATTAACGATCCTCGATTATTAACAGTAATCCAGTATTGAATACCTACTATTGATCCGGGCATGTTAGTCGGAATATAATGAACCCAACTTGAACTTTGAAAAAGCGCTGCTGGGCAACTGATGTAAAATGCTTCACATGTGTTGGTCCCGTCTATGGTTGAATTAATGCACAGGAACATCATTTTTCAATCAAATGTTTCTTCGAGCTCATATTTAAAAGTGAGTGTTTGAGCTTAACCAAGCATCCACGAAGTTAAGAATAGTGAAGACAGAACCTAATGATTGATTCAACATTATGAATGAGATGGCATACTTTTACTATCCATACATGTTTTTAAACAATTCACAAGTGTTACTCTCCGTTTGTTAACTTCAAAACCCGGGAGGGTGCAATGATGAAGTCACTACACACAGGATTTAGCTCTCACAACAGATGGGATTGTACAAACTCGTCTTATGACAAGTGAAAAGGGAAAGAGTCTCACACCAGTTTAAATCCTGTCAATGTCCCTGTGAAGGATGTAATGCCAATAAGAAGAAGAAGAAGAAGAAGAAGAAGAAGAACAGTTCAAATCCAAACCCGAAGTGTCTATGAGAAGTTTTCTATTGGAAGTCCTTCCTACTAAGCTAAAATCAGTCCAAAACTATATTTTTTTTAAACAATTGTTGATCTTCAAAGTTTTTCGAAATAGTGAGGCCATCATCATGATGCTATCATATATGTTATTTTTTTATCTCAAGTTTTGTCAATTCCACTATCCTTTTTCAAATATCCAAAGTTCACCTTCTGAAAACATTCGTAAAAAATAAACTAAGCAAATCATGTAAACATATTTTTTTGGTCTGCCCCAATTTGAAGAAAACGTAATTTTGACAAAAAACGGTTGTAGCTTTTGATCGGCAAAAGATATTGAGCATATTTACACATCAAAAGTTGCATTTTTTTTTGGCTCTTAAAGTCACCCGAAGAGGGCTTTTCTGAAAAATCGAAAACAAAACAAAAGTAGATAGAAAATAATGTTTTTTTAGGGGCACCCTAATCCAACTAGGTGAAAACTCTAAATCAGCTAACTTAAGAGCTTGAGCTTGATTGACTGCTCGTAGATGCTACTCCATTATGACCAGATCAGCTGTTCTTGCACAGGGAACCAACAGATGTTTGCTTGGGACTAGCACACATCTTCAATGTACAAGTACTGGTGATCTAATTTGTTAGGTCATACTGGCGCCTCCCAAGTAACAATTCTGTGACCGTTGGGTTTTATATGAATTTTAATAAGGTTTTATTGCGGGAATAATTAAAGCCTATTGTTTTATAGTGGCCATAAACAATGCTAACGAACTATGGTTTTATATCACTCTTGAGATATCCATAAAACTCTTATAAACCATGTTTTAAAACTAAACTTTTTGTTAGCTTTGAAGTTTTAATAATAGTTTTATTATTGCTTTGAAATGCGTCATAAAACCAGTTTGGGTCACTGCTTTAAAACTACTCAACGTGACTCGATCTATTCACCATGTTGAATTTTGAAAGCAGTGTTGCTGTATAACTTATAAGTGAATCATGCAATAAAACGCATAATGAGGTTAGCATATCTTTACCGACATAATGTGAGTGACATGTGTTTCTGATAAACTAGAGATGCTTCTCATTTCCGAAATAAAAAAATGACTTGAAAGCGACAGGTAAAAAATCTCCTGGTTATAAGAATTTCCGGTGTTATCCAATAATACCAATAAAGGTTGGCAAGAACAATTCGATTTCTGTTAAAAGTAATTATGTTCTATGAGCAGAGTTATTTGAAAATGATTGAACTGTAACTCTTTTGTTAGTTTTAATTTTGATTTAGGGTATGAGACACATGCATATGAAATGCTGTTAAATATATGCACTTAATTGGATTGCGGCTTCTCATGAAAAGCCGAAGAAGAAGAGAATATTTTTTGCATTTTTCCTCATGCACATGACCTCCTGCTTAAAGAATTTGCCCTTGTAACATACACACATATTTGATTCCTACGAATTACACCAAAAATACGAATGGGTAATATTCCATATATTCGTAGGTTCACTAACTTCAGGAAATTATTAGCATTCGTAGATTTCTTATACGGATCCGCAAATCCGCCAAGAGCTTTAATTTCCACAGATTTGGCATCGTTGCCCGTAGGATGAAAAAGTGCTTCCCGCCTCAGCCACTAGGTTACATGTTATCGAACCGAAGGCCATCTGTTGTCGGGAAGTGTAACCATGACAAAGTTTTATAACAAGTTTAAAACGGTCATGAAGTAACCAAGGAGAATTATTGAAGTTATCACAAAAGCCATTGAGCTATTTATCGCCAGAATTTTTGTTTTCATAAAAAGGAATCGCCATGTTGAAATAATGATCAACGTCATAGTCGTGATTGAAAAACTACATCAATTACGATCAAATACACTATTTATTGGTGGAATTAAATTATTTCTGAGGTTTTTTGCTAAAAGCACGGTTACTTTATAACAAACTATTTGAAATTGAGTTATTTTGAGTAGTTTGGAAAATTATTAAATTTCCTATTTTCATGTGATTATTCGATAATTTCAAGGCGCGTTGATTTTAAGCTTCTACAAACTCAATATTCACGATAAATTTGGTTGCGCATGTCATTTTGTTGTATGAAACACTTAAATAATATTTCATTTTCAACATCAACCATTACAAGTAAAATCAGAAGCATTATTTTCAACACATCAGCTTTACATAGGGGACATTGTTATCTAGTGAAAATAAAAACAAAAACATTGGAATGACAATAAACATAATCCATAATATGAAATTGAAACAGTTTTATTGTTACTCTTATGATGGTCACGACAATCTCTTATAGAGTATCAACAAATTCAATACAATGTTTTATTGCAGTTTTATTACTACTCTTAATACGGTTTTAATAACATCTTCTAAATCGGTCCATTAGGCCGGAAGGCTATCTTAATGATGTTATGAAGATGTTTTGGTGGAGTTACTAGTTTTATTAGAAACTGGTCATGAAAACCTCTTATAGAGCATGATAAATCTTAAAATGTTACTTGGGCTGCCACGTCAGAATGCAAGTCAATGTAGGGAAGGGGAGGAAATGATGATGCAATCACTGCAAGCCGAATATACCTCTGCACTTGCCACGAGTTCATGCGGAATTTGTTGGAATTTCTGGGTTAGGTTGGAGAGGCAGAGGTCCGTCTTGGTTAACGAGCTGCCAATGTGATAGATAGGAGAAGGCAACTGATGGAATTTCTAATTGGATGTAGGAAACGAGTTCTATAGTTCATTTCCAATTCTAGCAGATTACTGTTAGAATACTCAAGATGAAGGTATAGGAATAGTAATGGAAACGGTATGGAAGTCCATTTCCAGTTCTAGCGATTGCTAGAACATGAGAAATAAAGAGAAAGACACAAAGTAGGAGAATGGAACGGACCTGGGATTGAACCCACGACCTCCTGCGTATGAGGCAGAAGCAGTAGCCATATGACTACCAAGCCCGCTTACTAAATCAGCCAACTTAAGAGCTACAGAAAAAGTTTGTTTGGCAAAATTTATTGAAATAAGGCCGATACAAATATTTAAAATCTATTTTGTCTCCCATCTCGGATTTTTTTTGCCAAAAAATAATATTTTGAGGGGGCAACAAAATAAAATTCGGATAATTTTGAGGATTTTCAAAACATTCTTTAACAAATCCGAGGAGTTTTTTGATTTTTTTCATTCTAATATTTATTTTTTATTATCCCTTGACCTTTCGGAGACCAGTAGGATAAAAAGTTAATTAGTAACGGCCTAAGCTGCACTAGAACTTTGTAGAACATTACATTTTAGTATTCCGTAAAATAAAAAAAAATATATGATGGGCCACCCTATTTTTATAGTGATAGCACCATAATTTTTTTCGATTTCGATTTTTTTTTTCAAGGGGGGCCTTTGGGAAAAAAAACAATGATTTCTCAATATTTCCGAAATGCAATATACGACGGGGCCAATTTTCAATAGCAAATAATGGGACCGCAGTCGCCGTCAAGTGCAACTTGTTGCGAGTAAATCGGGTAATGATACGTTCCAAAAAGTGTGTCTACAAAATTTGTACACATACACACACTTCGGTTCGTCGAGCTGAGTCAATTAGTATATAACATTATGGCCTTTCGGTACAACTTTGTACGAGAAAGGCAAAAATAAAGTTTTGGCGTAAAATGCATCTCTCCCTTCCGCGTAAGTCTGTATCCTGTCTGTGCAGTCCCTAGCAGCACACATATTCCACATGGGTTACTGCAACTCATATGTGACCGGATTTAGTCACAATCAGGTTGCTGCAACCATTTTCGTCTGGCTTGTGCTGCTCGGGGTGTTGAAAAAATAATTCTCAAACCTCAATAATCGAGCTCGCTCGCGCAAGTAATCTCATATGCATCACTTTTTCGCTTTTTATTCATGCAAGATCGCATCCTTTCACTCTTCTGCCAAGAAATGAATTTAATCCACAGAGTTTCAAATCAATAGATGGGACGCAATTTATAGTTTACCAATTCTATGCGTAGAACGTCCATGCACTGCTTTAAATCTCGCTTAACTTTTCAAAAGGACCTAAGTAACATTTTTTCATGAATAAATTTGAATATTACAATCAACAGACCAATAGAAAAGCTTGTGATTGCAGTAGTCAAATTAAATTCATGAAAAAAATTAACTTTGGTCCTTTTGAAAAGCTAAGCGAGAAATGATGAACTCGAAACATCCTGCAATGATATTCGAAGGGATTTTTTAGGAGATAAGCCTGACGTGTTTTAAATCAATCTGAATCGTCCATGATTTTTGAGATTTTAAGTCTTCCCAACACTGTCTACAACATGCAGATACTGATGTCAATATTGGAGATATTGATGTATAAACTCTGGAAGAGTTCTTGAATACGCTGTATTTCCGGTATCCACACAAATCTTTTAAGGTTTGTTCCGTAAATAGCTGAAATAGCTGAAGCCTCCAATAAATAAATCGAATTGAATCAACTCAACTAACTGTATGCTCTCTGCATCAGTATAGACAAACAGACATAACGCATTATTTTCTTATTTCTCTCTCTTTTCAACAGGTTGGAGACGAAATTTTGGCCGTCAACCTGGTGGACGTCACACGGATGTCACTGGACGATGTAGTCATAATTATGTCCATACCCAGACGACTGGTGTTGGCCATCCGCCAGCGCCGTGGATCTCGCGGCGCAAATTCTCCAGGGCCACCTCAAATGTCGCGCCCGGAGCAAAAACCGCCGCCAGTGGTCGTCATCAAACGAGACCTAAGGGATGACGATCTGGATGATTCGGATCGGGCGCCACGTTCATCGAGATCCACCAGAGTGCGTCGAATGGGAGACGGTCGAGAAATGACCCAGTCTCACTCCCGTATGGGACTGGGCATCAACAGTTACAGCCCCCAGAGCGAACAGCTAGACATGTACTACGGTCCCCGACAGGGCCAGTCAGTGGAAACACCCAGCTGGGGCTATAAACCTCCACCACCGCCATCGGTCATCACCGAACAACCGAAGGGAACGCACGGCTTCCAAACTTCGCACTCGTACTATCAGAACGCTGGCACGCTAGAAAGTCTTGCCGAAAAGGTGCACTCGTTCTACCCGAGCGCCAACCGACGCATGTCTGCCGGAACCGGCGTCACCATGTCGCAATCCCACCAAAGGTTTCCACGGAGCGGTTCCGATCAACACCTGCCGCGAGTCGAATACGCAGACTACCAATCACTCGGGAGACACGCACTGCTTCGGTCTAGCCTAAAATCTGACCTTGTCCAAGCAGCTCCCATCGCCGGCGGCACACTTGACCGCTACGGACGTTACGAACCTCCACCGTCATCACGCACACCGAAATACGGTCCATCGCCACTGGGCGCCACTGGATCCCTCCAAAGGCGCTCCCGTCCGGCGTTGGATTACTCCAGCGATACGGAAGCCACGATCGGTCCGCGGCCTAGCTACTACTACTACAACCACCCAGCCATGGCCAACACGATAGCTCGAGGCAGCACCCAAGCCCTTGGAGGTGGTCCAGAATTCGCCAAGTTTAACTCACTCCCACGCGATCGACCCGGGTCCCGTATGGGTCTCCGCAGCCGTATCGCTGACCGTCTGCAGGACGAAAACGACGGAAATCTTTCAGCTCCCGAGTACTCACTGCCCATCCGAAGGGACCCCCGAGATCTTCGCCAGCGTTTGACCGCCAGTCCATCGATCTTTACCTCGGATGAATACCGAGCTTGGCTGCGACGAGCACCCAGCAGTTCTGCTATCTGCGAACAAATGCGAGCATCGCGCGACATCCTAAATCAACAGCGAGCGCATCGGTTCTCTTGTTCCGCCGAAAACATTCATGACGTACTAAAGAACACCGAACACATCTACAGCAGCAGAACGGCGCTCACTGGCGGCACACTGGACCGACATAACCTAACCGGTGCCGGAGGTCCGCGGATGTCATCACTGCCGGTACGGTCTATGTCCTCGCAACATATCGGGCCGTCGTCAATTCGCTCGCCCAGTGTCCGGCGTATGCGACAGCTGCTGGAACTGACCCAAGCTGGTCCGGGTGGCGTACCAGGATCGGCAATGGCAGCTCTCACCGGCCACCAGAGCCCGGCACCGACACCGAGCACAACACTGCCCCGCACCCACCGCCAGATCGACATTAACCCGGCCGAGTATACTAAGTACAAGCTGGATAAGCCAGGTAAGACAGAACTTACGAATAAATCAATAACTTTGAAATGCTGATTTGTTTTGCTTTTTCAGTGGTTGACGCAATCGGAATGTCCGGAATGTTGTGGATCCATCTGCTAGCCGGTCGCGGACTACGGGCCATGTCTGAAACATCACAAGCGCAGCAACCGATGATCCGAGATTTGTACTGCGTACTGGAATGCGATCGTATCCATAAGGCACGTACGGTTGTGCGATCAGGAGATTTACAGTTCGACTGGGATGAATCGTTTGAGCTAGATTTGGTGTGTAATAAACAGTTAGATGTCCTGGTGTATTCGTGGGATCCTCAGCATCGGCACAAGCTATGTTATAGAGGTGCACTCTCGCTCACGACTCTCCTGCGGCAATCACCAATCCATCAGTTGGCGTTGAAGGTAAGCTTCAATAATGTCGGTAGTGCTTCACCAAATCATAACTGTTCTCAATCGTCTTCCAGGTGGAACCACGCGGTACGATATACCTTCGCTTGCGTCACACGGATCCCTTCCAGTTGTACCGACGACGTGGATTGCCCAGCCTGCGGGGTAATGTACCGGCCTTGTTCGGTGCCGATTTGGAAACCGTTGTAACGCGCGAATCCAAGGGCGCTCCCGGTAGCGCTCCAGTTCCTATCATTCTGCGTAGATGCGTTGAGGAAGTCGAACGGCGGGGATTAGACATCATAGGCCTCTACCGATTGTGTGGCTCTGCTACCAAAAAACGACTGCTCAGGTTAGTTGTGTTCAGTAGGATTGCGAATCATCAAACTAATTTTCAAATATATATTCACAGAGAAGCGTTCGAACGCAACAGCCGAGCGGTTGAACTAACTCCGGAGCATGTGCCGGACATTAACGTCATTACTGGTGTTCTCAAGGATTATCTCCGTGAACTTCCCGAGCCATTGTTTACGAAGTGTCTGTTCCAAATGACGGTCGATGCGCTAGGTAGTTCTGCTGTTCAGGGTTAAGTTTGGATAATAACGGGAACTGTCTATGTTTTTTTACAGGTGTTTGTTTACCGGACGATCCGGAAGGTAATGCCAAGCTAATGCTCAGTATTCTGGATTGTTTGCCAAGAGCTAACAGGGTAATATTGTCGTAATTCTGCTATTTATCAATAGTTTTGACTGTGCTTCTTCTATTTTTCACACAATGGCAGGCAACGCTAGTGTTCCTGTTGGATCACCTGTCACTGGTGGTATCCGCATCAGAGCGAAATAAGATGTCCGCACAGGCACTGGCTACCGTCATGGGCCCACCGTTGATGCTACACTCGTCCAGTGCAGGTCCGAACGAGGAGATCGATCACGCACAACCGATAGCAGTGCTAAAGTATCTGCTGCAAATTTGGCCGCAGCCACAGCACGGCCACGTCACTGGTACTTCAGGTAACGTAGTCTCTGACTTCCTGCTAGCAAGCGTCCTAAAACTTCAAGTTTAGATGTTGTGTTACTGTCATCACTTCAACTACCGTTCAGTTCCATTACGAAATTTCGACTAATTATTATGTACCTTTCTATAGCCGTACGCAGCTCTTATTGTTGTATCCGCTCGCCTATCGATGTATATCACGCACGGCATTTTAAATATAATGTTTGGTTCGTTTTTATCGTTTATCATCGGTCAATAAAATCCTCTAATAAGTACATTTGCATCGAATGCTGCAAATATCCTCCTCATTGTTATGCTCCTCCAAAAACAAGTCAACGGCTTCGCTGACAAAATCAACTTTTCAAAATGATTTGCATTTGAATATCGGAATGCTTTTTAGCTTTGCCAACTGTTTTGTATCTTAGGATCATTGTTTCTATTGTAACAAACGAAGCTTTAGCCTTTATTCATCACAAACTTATCGTTTCTCTGTCACCCAAAAGAAGCAGGAATCGCCACTCTTCCTTATTTACAATCACACTCGAAAAATAAAATCCTCCATTTGCATCCTCGACTGTATTGTAGTGACCAATAGTGGATTTTCTTTTGTTCTACCACAAAATTCATCTCACGCCTTAACACGCCTCCACTGGGTAATCGAAACCCACAATCCGATTCTAGGATTCTAGCAAATGCAGACACATTGAAATCAAAGTTTCTTCAAGTATTCAATTCGGTATTTACTCATATGCATCCAAAGCAAGTCAGAATCTCGCTCTTTATTCCATTTCTTTCTATAACTCCCTTTCTCTATTTATCTTCATCCAAATGTTTTGTTCTAAAACTAGTGCAAGGACCACTTGTTGACAACAATCACAATATATTTGACAACTTGTTTTTCTAAACACGATTTAACGATCACACTCCAATTTTATTTCCATGTACATATTCGTGTTTTATCTGCAAATGTTTAGTCTTACTCCACTACAACAAATCCAATATTACTACTAACAAACAATACACTAACCTTTGAATACAAGTACCCCGCCTAAACAACGAGGTTGTGAGTGAGAATCGAAAGAGAATAAATAATTTGGTGTACAAATCAATAGATACGGTTGCGACGCGGTAATCGGCCTATTAACAAATTCCGACGAGTGAGCGATTCCTGTCCAAATGATCTATATTTGCCTTAGGTATCCGCGGCATTCCGCTATGTATCTCTCTATCACTCTATAAATCTTTCATGTCCTATCTGTTACCTTTCGCCACTATCATGTGCTCCTACGTACCTATAATCATTTATTCCGCCCACTTCCAGCATTAGAAAACGCCCCACATAAAACCGGTTCGGAGAAGTGTGGGCCGTAGGTGTTTATAGTCGAAATTGTTGAGAGCCAAAAACTGTTTCATGTAGTAGTTTTTGTTTATGTTTTACTCCGATAATTAAATATAATAAACTATAATGATGACACGTAACCCAGATAATGAAATTCCGTTAATCTTCATTCACTTGATTCTTAGGTGATATCGATAGAAGGAGACTTTGAAAATTAAAAAAAAACACTGGTTACCTGATAAATATTTATTCACTGGAATCTGAAACCATATTTTTGAACTAACTAGGATATAAAATGTAAATCGTTTTCAAACAAATAGTTGTCACCTGAGAGTTGTCACAACACTATTTCTTACAATTATACTATGCATATGATCTTCATGTGCTCGGTACATACATTCGATACACTTCAAATTGTTCTGACGGATCAGAAAATGGGTGCCAAAAACATTGATAGGAAAGCGACCAAGACAAGGCTTTGTGATGGTCCAAATGGGAAGAACGTGTCAATCGAAAGAAAAAACTATCAATAAACTAATGGGACGCATCTTTTTGTAAAATGTAGTGCAAAGTGTAGTTGCCAAGCTACCAAAATACCTGGAGAAACTTCTGGAGAGATTCCTGGAGGAACTTCCGGAGGAATTCCTGGAGGAACTTCCGGAGGAATTCCTGGAGGAACTTCCGGAGGAATTCCTGGAGGAACTTCCGGAGGAATTCCTGGAGGAACTTTCGCAGGAATTTCTGAAGGAACTTTCGCATGAATTCCTAGAGGAATTTTCATATGAATTCCTGGAGGAATTTTCTCAGAAATTCCTGGAGGAATTTCCATGAGAAAAAAATTTCGGGGAAAGTTTTGGAGGAATTTCCGCATGAATTCCTGCAAAAATTCGGTGGAATTTTTGGATTAATTTGCGGACGAACTTCCGGAGAAATTCCTAAAGGAAATGTCGGAGGAACTTCCGGAGGCATTCCTGGAGGAACTTTAGGAGAAATTCCTGAAGGAACTTCCGGATGAATGGCTGATAAAAACAATATTTTCCTTTGGTTCACGTTTCGCAGGAATTCCTGGAGGAACTTCCGGAGGAATTCCTGGAGGAACTTTCGGAGGAATTCCTGGAGGAACTTCCGGAGGAATTCCTGGAAAAACTTCCGGAGGAATTCCTAGAGGAACTTCTGGAGGAACTCCTGGAGGAACTTCCGGAGGAATTCCTGCAGGAGCTTCCGGAGGAATTCCTGGAGGAACTTCCGGAGAAATTCCTAGAGAAACTTCCAGGAGGAATACCTGGAGGAACTACCGGAGGAATTTCTGGAGGAACTTCCGCAAGAATTTCTGGAGGAGTTTCCAGAGACATTCCTGGAGAAATTCCCGGAGCAATTCTTAGAGGAGCTTCCGGAGGAATACCAAGAGAAACTTCTGGAGAACTTCTTGGAGGAATCAACGGAGGAATTCTTGGAAAAACTTTTGGAGTATTCCAGGAGGAATACCTGGAGGAACTTCCGGAGGAATTCCTGGAGGAAGGAGGAATTCTTAGAGGAATTTCTGGAGGAACTGCCGCAGGAATGCCTGGAGGAACTTCCGGGGGAATTCCTGGAGGAACTTCCGGAGGAACTTCCGGAGGAATTCCTGGAGGAACTTCCGGGGGAATTCCTGGAGGAACTTCCGGAGGAATTCCTGGAGGAACTTCCGCAGGAATTCCTGGAGGAACTTCCGCAGGAATTCCTGGGGGAACTTCCGTAGTAATTTCTGGAGGAACTTCCGCAGGAATTCCTGGAGGAACTTCCGAATGAATTCTTGGAGGAACTTCCACAAGAATTTCTGGAGGAGTTTCCAGAGACATTCTTGGAGAAATTTCCGGAGCAATTTTTAGAGGAGCTTCCGGAGGAATACCAAGAGAAACTTCTGGAGAAATTCTTGGAGGAACCACCGGAGGAATTCTTTGAAAAACTTTTGGAGAAATTTCTGGAGGAAATTGCGGAGGAACTTCCGGAGAAATTCCTAAAGGAATTTTCGGAGGAATTCCTGGAGGAACCTTCGGAGGAATTCCTGGAAGATCTTTCGGAGGAATTCATTGAGGAACTTCCGGAAGAATTTCTGGCGAAACTTCCTGAGGAATTTCTGGATGAACTTCCGGAGGAGGCTGATGGAAACAATGTATTCCTTTGGTACGCGGTTCTAGAGCAATTATTGGAGCTCAGGAGCACACAGTTTTTATGCTTATTGATCGTGTTTTCCTACGAATTGTCAAGGGATACATTGCCAGATGAACAAAACAAATGACCACCATCCTTGTGCAAAACTCTCTTAGCGTACTACATATTTTACACGGTCTGCACAAGATATGTTCAATGCTTTCAGCTATCTCCACACATTCAAAATCGTAAATCCAAACTACTCACAAAGACGCCAATTTTTTTTTGCTGATAATGTGGAAAAGCGGGCATCGAGCAGCTACCTTCTACCAAAGCTGTAGCACAACCAACCAGCTGGGAACCGGCTTCATAGTGCTGGGCAATATGCGTCAACGCGTGATTGAGTGATTGACGCAAGGATGTGCAAGCTGAAGGTAAATGACCGTTTCTTCAACTGTAGCTTCATCAACGTGGAAGGGAGGAAATGTACAGACTGGTATCGGATGACAACGGCCAACGATGCATTAACTTTGCAACCTCCCGCGGGACGGTAGTCCGAAGCACTTTCTTCCCCCGCAAGAATGTCTTCAAGGTCACATGGAGATGACCTAACCAGCGCAGCTTCTCTTGCAGATGGCTGGAGAGATATTCGATCCGCCATCGGCAGCACCGCAACCGCTGCACTTCGCCCGGTACCTCCATATCAGATAAATGACTGGTATGACGGCGAATGTGAGCAGTTTGTGGAGGATAAGAATGCAGCATGAGCGAGTGTATGTGTAAGGACATAAACGGAAATCTTCTTTCGGACAAGCGTGAGGTGATCCAAAGATGGCGGCAGCACTACGGAGAGTATCTGAATGGTGAGGTGACAGGAAACGAAGACGATATGATGACGAACCTGGGAGCCGGCGCGCGACACATACGTTATCTAGCTCCGCATCTCCAGGAAATCTAGGAGAGGCTTAGCCGGATGAAAAACAACTAAGCACCTGAACTTTTCCAAGTACCAGCAGTGCTATTTAAATACGCCGGTAAAGCACTGGGCAGTATCAGGCGGGATTCATGGGCGAACGCTCTACCACAGACCAGGTGTTCACCGTACGCCAGATATTTTAGATTTTGCGAATACAAGGTCATCTATTCATCAACTTCAAAGCCGCATATGATACAATCGATCGAAATCAGCTATGGCAACTAATGCATGAACACGGATTTCCGGATAAACTGATACGGTTGTTCAAGTCAGTCATGTGCGTAATATGAGTTCCACGAGCATTCTAGAGTGTACTAGAATGCGGGACTCCTCCAGTCAGGTGACTGGCCATACCTACTAAACCCAAGTTGGGCTCTGTGCAATTCGACATTGCTGATATCAATCACCTATCATGTTTGCATTGCTTACACTCACTAGGATTAACTAACTGCGAATGTGTATCCCGTACGACGACTGCTATGATCTGTCATGTGACTGAGCAACACGGCTATATGAAGCTTGTTCATGTTTATAGGCCTGCCCAATGCCACACAGGTTGTAGCCTTATTTCCCCCAGAACTGGTTCCAATCATTACTTCTGGGCAGCGCCGTAGCGTGTGGTTGGCCCCCGCCAAGGGCGCCAAAATCAAGGAATTCGTGATTAGATGATTTCCACGGAGATTTATGCCATCGCCTTCACTGTCTTTAGCATGCTTGAAGTAGACTTCTAAGGAAGGAGCCCTTGAAGGGGACTTTTCAATACGCTAAAGGCGAAACACAGAGTAGACTGTGCAAAACTATACAGCCGTCCCATGTCGTTTTTAGTTGATAGCCTTCATGCAGCCCTGGTGTTCAACAAAAGAATTCATCAATTAATTTAAGAACTAGAAAGGATTGCAGACAAGCCTAGCCATGATGTGTGATAGAGTAATAACTTATCTGAGCAAATGTGACACCGTCAGCACAGTGGGAATGGCATCGTAAAAACCAACATGGGACAACTATGCTTAGCACGGCAGTATACGGAAGAAGTGATAGAGAGTTGAATTTGAGATAAATTTACTTATTTTACTTAGCTTAGCTTAGACCAGCGGTTCTCAACCTGGGGTACATGTACCCCTGGGGTACTTTCGCTGACCCCAGGGGGTACCTCGGATAAGAATGCATAATGGCGGATGTGTACAGTTCCAAAACAATCATTGATACAGTTTTGATTGTTGCATAGTTTTTATTCTGAATCTTTGGGCTGTTGAACAAAGTATGAAAAGAACATCGAATAGACAAAATTTGAAAATCTTATTGTAATCTATCTGATCGAGACAAAATGCTGAATAAGATGCTTAAAATATGCTTGTGAACAAAAATCTAGAACCAAAAATTTCGAAAGCCTCAAATTAAGAGACGTGAAGACCCTTTTTTTGAAAAGCACATTAACTTCATTGTAAGAGGCTTGGAAGCCTCCTTCTAAGAGTCTCGAAAGCCTACTTCCATGCTGCTCAAGTTCCAAGAGGCTCCGAAGTCGCCTTTCAAAAGGCTCTGAAGCTCCCTTTCAAGAGTCTTGCAAGCCGCTTTGCAAGAGGATCGGAAACCTCCTTTCAAGAGGCTCGGAAGCTTCCTCTCAAGAGGCTCTGAAACCTCCTTCTAAGTGTCTCGAAAGCCTACTTCCATGCAGCTCGAAAGTCCCAAGAGACTCCGAAGCCTCCTTTCAAGAGGCTCGGAAGCCTCCTTTCAAGAGGCTCGGAAGCCTCCTTTCAAGAGGCTCGGAAGCCTCCTTTCAAGAGGCTCGGAAGCCTCCTTTCAAGAGGCTCGGAAGCCTCCTTTCAAGAGGCTCGGAAGCCTCCTTTCAAGAGGCTCGGAAGCCTCCTTTCAAGAGGCTCGGAAGCCTCCTTTCAAGAGGCTCGGAATCCGCCTTGACTGATGTGTGATATTTTGTTCATACAAGGAAAACGGAGATCATTTCCTAGCCATTCGAACCTACATTTGATGTAAGATGTCCACAGTTATGGGGTTGGTGGATATCAAATAAGGTTTGTAATCAATTAAATTTGCTAAACTAAAACTTGGGCTAAAAATTTGGTAATTTTCTATAGCGCTTGGTGTGATTTGACAGAACTCCGGCCATATATCTTATAAGTTACGCTTATTTTCATTTATAGCCAAAAAATAAAGGGGTACCTCAATGAATGTAAAAACTCGAAGGGGTACCTCTCAGGGAAAAGGTTGAGAACCGCTGGCTTTTAAAACAAATTTACTTATTTTACGCAGACAATTTCCGATTCCATTGAGCCAGAAACTTGTTTATGAGTTCAATGGTGAAAAGACAAAGCGAAGATGTTGAATATTCGATTAGCATTGATAACATGAGTTTGATTTTTCCTTTTGGTTCTATATAAACTGGTTAAGCTTTAAACGAGGATGAGTATTTGGAATGAGGTCACTTATCTAACAGCATACTGAACGCAAGAATCTACATCGACGCATTACAATAATGTTGGCGACTGACCTACTTCAAAGTTGAATTTATTTCTGCCAAGCAATTCCACCATTGCCACCTAACTACCGCCAGATCCGATGGCCATTCTGGCCATTAATAAACCCACTCCAAACTTGGGTTTTTCTTGATATTACTAGGTTCCATCGTTAAGCCAGCTATACACAACCATTTCACAACGGAGTTTAATTTTATTAAAAGTCCTTTAGTTCCTTGAAACAACCGACCAAGCCATTATAGAGTTAGATTTTTCTTAAGAAATATGGAGTATCTAAAGGTCACCCAATCCACTCCAAAGTAGGGTTGCTTATTCGTTCGGAAGTAGTTCGGAATTGTTTGTCCAGAACCCGTGCACTATTGGTTCGAATTATTTTTATTTGAATAGGTTTATTGAATTTCATGAACATTTCAATGGATTTCTAGAAATTTTATTGCTTTTCGTAATACTTACTTCCTACCTCTATATTGGAACATCTTCTTCTTCTTCTTCTTCTTATTGGCATTACATCCCCACACTGGGACAGAGCCGCCTCGCAGCTTAGTGTTCGTTAAGCACTTCTACAGTTATTAACTGCGAGGTTTCTAAGCCAGGCTACCATTTTTGCATTCGTATATCATGAGGCTAGCACGATGACACTTTTATGCCCAGGGAAGTCGAAACAATTTCCAATCCGAAAATTGTCTAGACCGGCACCGGGAATCGAACCCAGTCACCCTCAGCATGGTCTTGCTTTGTAGCCGCGCGTCTTACCACACGGCTAAGGAGGGCCCTTATATTGGAACATAGGAAGGATATAAAAGCTTAAGGAATTCATAGAGACAATTTTACACCACACAATTAATTAATTTTAAATCTACCTGATTTGAAAGCGCTCTTTATGTTGAACATCTGCAAGATAGTGAGGGCGCCCAAATTGTCTCTGTCTTATTGTTCCGTGTACCATGAAACTCTGGCCATCCGGAAGATGCTCCCTGACGAATCACAACTAGAGCACGACGCTACGCCACACAGTTTGTTGTGGTTTGTGTAACCTTACCTTGAGTCGCCACGAGTATCTTGGTCTATGTCACATTTCCCTTACTAACTGTTGATTTCCCGTAACACGGTAGCTCACTTTGACGTAGTGTGTTGCGGTATAAGATCTATCAAACAGAGCTTACCTTGCAGACAGTTTAAAGACTCGAATTCCTCTTGTTTGAGTCTAGACTGTATGCAGCGGAAACAAGTTTCCAAACAATTAGTTAAAAAACCTCGGTACCCGGTCCTAGGCTGAACTGACTGCTGGAAAAATCGAGTTAGGGGTTTAAATACGTACTAACTCTTCTTGGCAAAAAATCAATGTTAATGCGGATTTTTGAATTCACGTGGTTTTCATTCACACCGTACGAATCGTCCGTATAAAAATCGACTTTCATCTTCTTATTGGCATTACATCCCCACACTGGGACAGAGCCGCCTAGCATCTTAGTGTTCATTAAGCACTTCCACAGTTATTAACTGCGAGGTTTCTAAGCCAAGTTACCATTTTTGCATTCGTATATCATGAGGCTAACACGATGATACTTTTATGCCCAGGGAAGTCGAGACAATTTCCAATCCGAAAATTGTCTAGACCGGCACCGGGAATCGAACCCAGCCACCCTCAGCATGGTCTTGCTTTGTAGTCGCGCGTCTTACCGCACGGCTAAGGAGGGCCCACATAAAAATCGACTTCAGTGGATTAAAATTGTAATATTCTATGTTTGTCGATCATCAAACAGCACATTCCATAGTAAATTACCAGCGACACTAATCCCCAGCAGCACACATATTCCATATAGGTTACTGCAACTCATATGTGACCAGATTTAGTCGCAGTCAAGTTGCTGCAACCAGATTCGCCTGATTTGTGCTGCTCGGGATAAGTACCTGATCTCAAAATGTTATTTTAATTAAAACTATTTTATTATTCTCTGATTTTGATGAATCAAAATTTAACAATTTTACAACTTTTCGTAACCCTTGAGCAGTTTAAAGAACTAGACTTCGGTGTCATAAGACTGATTTGTTGATTTTTTTTTTTTTCAAAAGTTTTCCCAATTCAGGAACTTCAATCGATTTACTTCTCAATATATCTAAATTTGAAAAAAATTCTAACTACTATTCTTTGAGTTACATATACAATTGGGTAATGTTTGAGTGGCTGCATATCTAGTATATTTAGAGAATATATAGTGCTACTTCGTTCACCTGCTGTGACCCCTGGATCTACGAAGGGCATTCACGATGGAGTCCACTAATGACAACCACAATGGACAATTTACTCCCCACCTCGCGTTCTTGTATGCACAAATTGTATAGATGATCAACATAACTAAAATGAGCTCTGGCTGAGTAAGACTGGGGCATGATGACCAACCAAATTGAATATTTTCTTACAAAGTTGGTAAAATATGCCAAAAAGTTCTTAGTGGAGTTCCTGAAGGGACTCGGAGGAAACTACGATTTTTTTTCTAAGTTTCGTTAGAAATTCCTTTGTAAAACCCTATAAAAAATTCTGCGGAAGCTCATATAGGCATTTTTTCAGAAACCATTAAGGTTCTCGTTGGGAAATTTCTTTAATGAAACCACAGTTAAAACCGTAGAATATTCTTCCACGATTTCATTCGGCAATTTATTAAGGAATGAAATAGTTTCCGAAAGAATTCCTAAAACGATTTCCGAAGAAATTGCTGAAAAAATCTTCTTTTAAAGAAATTTTTAAAAGAACTTAGTGTAAAATACTTCTTCCGAACTTGGCGAACTTCACTATTGATCCCACGACTCACTTCCACAAATCACACCAAGGAAATACAAAACCTTTCTTAATGTAGACTCGTTTATTCCTCATAACGAACAAAGATTTGGGCACGCAGGCCTATATGTATAGGTATTTTATAATTTTGCCCGGTAGCACCGACTTCAAAAATAGTTTACAAGGAAGGAATTCCCGCAGAAAAATCAAAAAGAATCTTTTTAGTAAATTTCGAAAAAAAAATTCTAGGGAATTCCTAGAAGAATTTCCGAATGGTTCCAAATAGCAATATCCGAAGAAATTTCTTTGAATTAATTTCTGAAAAGATTCCCGAAAAAATTAAAAGAAATGGAGAATGTTGTGACGGAATTATTGAGGGAAATATCCAAGAACTTCTTTCTAAAGTGACCAAAGAATTTTTAAAGGATTACCCGTACAAATTCCCAAGGAACTTAACTTGCTAAGGAACCCCTAGCCTAGAGGAATTTCTATAAAATTTCCAACGTTTTTTCTAAAAAACCGAAGGAATTCCTAAAACAATCCTCCGTATTAATTTCCGAAGAAATTCCTAAGCTAATTTTCAATGATTCCGAAGAAATCTGTAAATGAATTTCTGAAGGAATTTTTAGAGGAATTCTAAAATATTTTCCGTCGATATTTCAAAAGGAATTAGCGAAAGATTTTCGGAAAGTATATTTGAAAGAATTTCTAAGGGAATTACGAAAAAATTCCTAAGGAATTTTATGAAACAATTCCTAAAGCAATTTCCTAAGAAATTTTCAAAGGATTATTATTATTATCTTTATTAATGAGGTTTTCGGCCCTGGGCCGGTTCACCTCGTGATTTTCAAAGGAATTTCCTAAAGAACGAGCTATAACGAATTTCCTAAGGTTTTCTTGAACAAAGGAATACGTGGAGGAAAATCCGGCGTAATCCCTGGGGTAAATTCTAAGGAATATCCGAAAGAATTTCCGAAGAACTTCCATCATAAAATACTTCAAATATACCTTTATCGATTCCCCTGGAAATTCCTTTGGGAATCCTTTAGTGAAGTATTTTACCTTCAAAAACTCTTTTAGAAGTTCCTTTAGGAATTATTTTCAAAAATCCATTCAGGTTCTCTTTTGGGAATGCCTTCAAAAGTTTGTTTGGAAATTCCTGCACTAAACCCAACAAAAATTTCTTTAAAAACGCCTCCAAAATTTTATTTGGGAACTCCTCCAGAATTTTATTTCTAAAATAATTAAAAAAATACCGCCCAGAATTCATCCGGAAGGGACTCCAGGACTCCTTCTTTAAAAGATAATTCGTAAAACCTCCGAGATTTCCTTCGGATATTTCTCCAGATTTTTTTTCGGAAGATCTTCCAGGAGATCCTTTGAAATTTATTGAAAATGAAGTTGTTTGCGATGTAGTTACTTATTGAATTTTCGAAAAAAAAATCCAAGAATAAACAACAAACAAACAAAGACTTTAAGAAATATGAAGGCATTTTCGAATTCCTGCAGGAAGTTCCGGAAGAACTCCCGAAGAATGTTTTAAAGGAATTGCTGGAAGAAGTTCTGAAGAAATTCCTTATGGATATCTAGAACAACTTTTTCCAGCAATTCATGAAATAAATGCGGAAACAATTTCAAAAGGAAAAATTTCCGAAGAAATTCTCAACAAATTCGAAGAAATTCTCAAAAGAACGAATGGAAAAATTTTTAAAGAATTTTCACAGGAATTGCTAAAGAAACATCCAAAGGAATTCCTCAAGGAGTCTCGAAGGAGATTGTAGGAATTCGTAGAACAAAATCCGAAAGCATTCCGTAAGAAATTTCCGAAAGAAATTCGTAAAGGATTTTCTGAAGAAATCCGTAATGAAAGAATACCCAAACAAATTTTAGGAAGAATTCCTAAAATAATCTTCTAAGGTTTTTAATAGAAACTTTCCGGAGGAATATCTGGATAAATTATCAAATAAATTTCTTTATTTATTTCCAAACTAATTTCTGAGTACTTTTCGAAGAAATTCATAAATGAATGTTTGAACGATATGTCTTCGAATATTCTCAGAAGTTCAAGGAATTTCACAATAAGGCTTTTACAATACAGTATTAAATAATTTCAAGACAATAAAATTAAATTAAATTTTCGTAATGTTTGAAAATACCTGACGTTTTAACCAAATAATTTGACTAAATACTATGCAGCGAGGCGACAACACCCCAGTTCTAAGCTACAGTAGCTGTGAATAAGAAAATAAGAAGCGTTTAAACTGATGCTCATAATATTTGCTCAGCAATATTTGCTTTGCTGATGCTCAGCAAGTGGTTTTGTCAGTTATATTCAGACATTGATTTCAAAATATAAATAACTTACTCGGGAATCGGAACAAAAAAATCGGTAAAGCATTCACAGTTGGGATTTAATTATTGTGCTAAATCAGTTTGCCAACTGTCCTAATAGCACAAATCTTAAAACAAAGAAAACTGATTAAATAAGTTGATTTAAATAAATAAAAAAAATAAATATTGTCAAAATAAATAATGTGCAACTTGACTTGAAATTCCTTAAGTTCAATCATTTTCCTGCATCAGTGCCAGATCTTTTAAGAATGGGGACGCTTTGGGCATGTATCCAGGCCCCACAACAAACCCATTTTGCGAGTCACCTACAAGTTTATGTGCCCGATTAAATGAGGCTAAAGATCAGTTTAACAATTTATGTATTATTATACTAGATAAAGCCTCATTCAAACTCTCAAACTAATCAACGAACCTATTAATTAACCATGACAATGTATGTCACTACACCGACTTAGAGACACCATCGTAGGATGTAGCTAGGGTTCCGACGCATGGTCAAAAACAATATTACTGTTCTGTTTTCACAAGAAAGGATTGATTTCCTATTGATAAAGGGCGCACCTCCAATGGGATTGCTCTCTGTGAAGGGTCTAAATAGCAGGACCTTGTCATGGTGCTCTTGAGAAAACAAAACAACAACTGTATCGAAACCGATACTGCATTGCTTATCAATAATAATGAAGTAATTCGACATGCACTTCAACACTAAGGATACGCTTGTCATAAGACGAGTTTGTACAATCCCATTGAATTCCACCACTTAATTGTATCTTGACAGATACGTATTTCGACCTCAACAGTAAGGCCGCCTTCAGGCCGTCTCGACGAAGTCAAGTACGAGACACTGAAGACGGCCTTACTGTTGAGGTCGAAATACGTATCTGTCAAGATACAATTAACGGGTGGAATTCAATGGGATTGTACAAACTCGTCTTATGACAAGTGAAGACATTCCACTAAAAGCTCAAAATAATTTTCTTATCACTAAGGATACGGGTAACGCTACAATAGATCTAATAACAGGTCGCAGTGGCACACCCGAACAGGAAAAACTGTTGATAATAATTATACATGTGTGGTTCCGAATGGCCGGAGCTAAATGCGATGACAGCAGCTCTCCGTAGGTGCGTGTGCACGCCAAGTAGATCTGACAAGAAGAAGTCAAGTCACGGCTTGCTGCTCACCAATCGACACGCTGAGGTGATCACACGCTGATGGTAACTGACTTAAACCCCACATTACCTCCTTCTCTCACAAAAAAGCAACAACAAAATCCTCTAGCATAGGATGCAGTGTTTTTTTCGCGAGACGAAGATGAATGTTGGACATGTTGCATTTGAAGAACCGATTAATGCATTTGAAAACAGAACTCCAAAATAATCTTGTCTTAACTTCGTGGTTTTCATTCGCAGAACAACTATATTGAAGTCAATGGAATGTATCGTTTGAATTTTAATTTAAGATGATACCTACACTACAAAAATTCCACACATTTTTATTGGCAAAAATCCATTAATTTAATTCATGATTCTTATTAGTGCACACATAACCACTCTCCACGCGAAGTACAAATATAATCTATAATCAAATGAAGTGTATGTGTGGTCTCTAATATGCAGTTATTGAATTTATGTGTGGGTACAAATTGCATATATTTGGGTCGCCAAATTGCAAAAATTTATGTAAAAGCGACAAATATATTCAATATAAAGAATTTTTTCGGTGTAGTGTTATGATATTGAACTCTCAAGACACATTATAGATTGCAGGAATAATCCAAATACCTTATTCTGCCCAATTAATCTAATCCTACTATCACATTCGAGTATAGTAACACCACCAAGCTGACCTTCAACATATAGATGTTGAACTTCCGACCAACCGCCTCAGAAAATGATATTTATTTAAAAAAAATATCTCAATTTTATACTTATGTTAACTAGTACTATTAGCCAACAACTCCAAACTAATAGCTTTGTGAAAGCTGACGTTTTTTTTTTTACTTCGTAAATTTCGGATATATGATCCAACGGGCAATTCCGCTTTGACTACTAAGTCAGTGATTCCCTAAATAAACTTCAAGATAATCTATTTCGCCTTCCAAACAACTTTGTGGCATATGATAGTTCTCCATATTTGTTAGAATGAGCTTAACTTGTGGTCTCATGTACACTGTCAATTGTATAAATTTTAAACTAAATTTATTTTAACCAAAATCTATGCTTCCAGGACTCACCCTGGGATTTTCTAAATCGTCAACTCTTTTTTTCGGCAGTCTCCCAGACGCACTTTCTAAACCACGATCCATTCTTCAGCGGTCTTCCTAACGCGCTTTGTGATTTTTCAAACCACAATCCAGAGACGCGCGGCTACAAAGCAAAACCATGCAGAGGGAGGCTGGGTTCGATTCCCGGTGGGATGTCAAATTTTCCACTTTAGTGCTTGGCCGAGCCTGTCGATATGACCGGATTACCACCAGTACGCATAACACCAGTAACACCAGTACACAAGATTTGTGGGGCCCAGGGCTACGGCCCACACGACCCCTCCCCTACATCCGGTCTTGCTCATCTGACTGATATTCAATCGATTGATTGCCTTTGAGTCAGATTCAAACAACGTATGCGATATTAGAGTCAAAAGAGTAGACATTGAGGCGGGGGAGCCGTAAAGGGAGAACAATACTGGCGGCGCCAGAGTTCTAGTAATGGTGTGGCACCATTTGTGATTTGGCGTTAATAGTAAGAATTATAATTGGAGGCGATAATTCCCAGCAAGCATTCTTTCCACAACTCTATGACAAAACTTCAGGAATTTCCAGGCCGGTCACAATGCACAATGTTGGGTTTTGTTTGGCGTGTTTGGAAATCAAACTAGAACTGAAACTATCAGTTCTCAACGCAGTAGTATTTTTATTTTTCGAGCACTTTTTGAAACTGATTGGCAACTGCTCGACTGGTTTGATATAATTATGATTTGAAACTGGAATAAAACTGAGTTTCATATTTATTCAATAAAGTTTGTGTGTCGCAGATAATAGAAAAGCTCATTGAGAAAGGTTAATTTTAATTAATTGCATATTATTCGGCAACTCGGCCGTACGAAAATCATTTTTTTTTGTTAAATATCTTGGCTGTTAAAAAAATTATTTTGAACTTTTTAGTGAAATGTCTTCACTTGTCATAAGACGAGTTTGTACAATCCCATTTAATTCCACCACTTCATTGCACCTTGACAGATACAAGTCGACACTGATGACTACCTTACTGTTGAGGTCGAAATACGTATCTGTCAAGGTACAATTAAGTTGTGGAATTAAATGGGATTGTATAAACTCGTCTTATGACAAGAGATCTTAGCTATGCATTTACACAGCACATGTTTCGAAATGGACAAATTGATATGAAATTTGAGAAAAAGAATCCACGTGTCTTGGAGGGGTTCGAACCCTCAACCTCCTACTCTCTAGATAGGCGTGATAGCCCCTACCCAACAAGACCACTTAAAGGTCACGTTTTCGGAAAAGCCATCCGAATTCGAGTAGGACCAACCTCCAACGCGATTAGCTCTTTTTTGCAAATTGAATATCTTTGGATTTGTATGCAAATTTCGCATAGGCAGTTCACAGTGCGCATTTTCGCCTACTATGCAGGACAACGTCTGCCGGATCAACTAGTTCAAGATGTTTTTTCGAAATTTCCTCTGAGTATTTCCCCAGAAAATCCTTCGGAAATAACTTCGGAGATAAATGCAGAAATTCCTCAAGACATTCCTTTGAATATTTAAAAAATGAATTTGAAAAAAAAATCAAAAATTTCTTAGGAGTTCTTTTACAATTTTTTGAGAATTTCTAAAAATCTTTTGAAAACTCCTTCGGAAATTCTCCAGGAATAATTTAGAAGATAACACCAGGCTTTTTGTTTGACATACGTCCAGGGATTATTCGGAAAATTCTTCGGAAATCTTTTTAGCAAAACCATACGAAATTTCTTACAAAATTCCTGCAAGAATTATTCCGGAAGTTCTGTTGGGAGATTTTTTTCGGAAATTTATTAAAGATTGAAAATACTAAAGGAATTTTTGGATTAGTTTCTAAAGGAAATTTCAAAGGAATTTCCAGATGAAATTTCTGTAAGAAATCTTAAAGTAATTTACGACTGATTCCTAAAAGAATTCCTAATGGATTTCTGAAGGGATTCCTGAAAAAATCTTAAAGGAATATCCAAAGGTCTAAAGAAATTCCCAATGAAAAGTGGGGAGGAATTTTTGAATGAGTTCCTAAAACAATTCGATAGAATTCCTGCCCTTCATTTACTTCCACTACGATCAGGGATTGAATCCTACACAGTATAAAAATGTTACAGCATATATGATGTAACAAAAAGGCTCCGTTCGATTCGACTCATTTTTCCATCACTTTTTAAAATTACAGGTCGTCGTTACTATAGAGCTTGTATTCAATATTGCATACAAGAAAAAGTTGGATGTAAAATTAGAGGCTATTGAGTACAAAAATAAGACTTTAAATATTTCCATGGCGAGCAATTTTCAGAATTTTTAACTGTGTAAAGAGAAAGAACAAGTCTCTCACTTATCATCTCTGTATACATATACAATATGTAGCCTACCGTGAGAGACTTTTTTGGCAAGCTTTCATGATGAAGAACTGATTCTAGATGTTATACCCCATGATAAATTTCTTTTAGAAAGCTCCAAATGCGGGGAGCACTAGCTCTGATGATGCATTTCAACTTGTTCTACACAGCTGTGCAGTAACCAACACGAAAGGAGCGAAAACAAAGCGAGAATCACCACATTTCTTTGGGGGCTGCCTATCCGATTTTGTTTTTTCGCTCATGGCTAGTTATGATTCGGAACAGTTTTGCCGCTCCTTTATCGTTGTTCGTTATCTATTGAGAGCAATTTCTGCAAACCCTGTCTACGATGAATTTTTGTATCGACAAATTTGTATTTCGTTCTCTACTTGAAAACTTCTTCAGTGTTTTGATATTGAAAAATTAGAAAACGAAATACGTATCTGTCAATACATGAATTCATCAAAAATAATAATATCAAAAATGCCTGGATGAAGTTCTAAAGAAATTGCGAAGGAATTCCTAGAATTTCTTCAAAGAGCTTCCGAAGGAATTTCTTTGAAAAAAACCTGATAAAATTGTTGCAGCAAAACAAAAGTTCGAAGGAATACCTAAACCAATTTCCAAAAGAAATCATGAAGAAATTTCCAAAGAAACTCTCCTAAGGGAATTTCGGAAGGTTTCCTTATACAATTTCAATAGGTGTTATAAAGATGTTGTTGATGATGATAATGAAATTTCCAATGGTTTTTATCACTGTCCGGTTTTTCGAAGGTTTTTTTCCAGATTTTCCTGACGAAATTCTGCATAAATTCCTCTAGAAATTTATATGAGAATTCCAATTCGCGAATACGAAGGTAATGCCTCTACTCACTCTTATGGCAAAAACTCATTGCTATCTGTCAGACTGTGCGTGAAACATGGTGGCAATCACCTCTTCTTGTTCCTCCACAGTAAAATCCCATAAGGAAATATCAGACAGTGCGTGACCCATTTACCTTCGAAGTCGCAAATAGGTAGTTGTGAAAAAATTCCATTGGAAATGCTTTCGTTGATTCGTATAATAATTCATTAAGAAATACCTTTCAAATGATTCGGAAACTCGTTGAAACTTTTATTCAAAAATCTATTCAAATTGTTCTTTGGAATTTTCTTCAAGAATTCATCCAGAAATTCCCCCTGAAATACATCTGGAAATTCTTCCAGGAATTTCTTCTAAAATTTCTCCAGAAATTCTTCTCGGAGCTCCACCAGCAATAATTTATAAAGTTCCCCCAGTTTATTTGAATATTCTTCCCGGGATTTCTTCGTAAAATCTCCCGAAAGGCGTTTGTAAATTTCTTCAGAAATTATTCAGTTAAATAATGTGGAATTTTCTTTTCACTATTCCTGCAGGAATCATTCCGGAAATTTTTTTGGAAGAATTCTTTAGGAAAATTATTGGAGAATTAAATAGCAAATCCGAAATTAATTTATGGAAGATTTTCCAAAGGGAATTCAAAAGGATTTTCTGAGAAAATTCTAAAGAATTCTCGAAGCAATTCCCAAAAGAATCTCTAAATGAAATTTCCGAACCATAATTTTATGAATAAATTCCCAAAAGGGCGCTCAGAGAAAATTCTGACGAAATTGCAGAAGAAATCTAAAGGAATCTATGTAAGAGATGCCAAACAAAATCTGGAGGAACGACCGAAAATATTTCTGTAAGAATTTTCGAATGAATTCTTGGAGATTGGATTCGGAGGGAAATTTTTAGGGAATTCCAAGAATTTCTTTCCAGACTTTCCGAAGGGATTTCTTGAGAAAGTACTGACAGTACAATTCCGAACCGAACAAATTCCTAAAGGAATTTCCAAAGGTATTCCTACAGAAATTTTGGATGGATTTCTCCAAAAGCAATTCCTGGAGGTATTCCTAAAACAATTTCCGTAGGTATCCCTGAAGGAACTTCCGAAGGATTTTGCTAAAGAATTTTTGAAGAAATTTCTAAAAGAATTCGTAAAGGAATTTCCGATAGACTTTTCGAAATTTCTTAAAATTTCTTCTTTGAATTTTTGTACGAATATTATAAGAAATGTTTGAATTTATCTAAAAAATAATTTCTGAAGAACTTTTTGCATCCCAAGAAATACCAACAGAATTTTTTGAGCAATGCTTATAGAAATTCTTACAAAGATTTAAGAATGTCGGAAATGCCTTCAGGATTGAAAATTTCGTTCGCATGGATGACAAATCATCGAGTGGCTGACGTTGGCATCAGTAGCAATGAAGTGGAGTCTTCTTTGAAAATTCGGATTTTCTGCGTCCGCGGCTGGGGCTATGACTTGAGCTACTCCCTCGTTCTCGTTTACTTGGAGCTGGTGTACTTGATGAAGGCTTTGGTTCGCTACGAGACCGCGTGCTTGGTCAGCTTACCCGGCAGTAAGAGACGCACGGCTGTTGCTGAAGTGCGCCAGACGGGAGGTCTAAGCCCCGATACGCTTGAAGATGTCGTTTACGAAGCTGTCCATGATGTTCATCGTGTTCAAAGGGACACCAGTACCCCGGTTGAACCTGCTTCAACACCTTGTAAATGTAGATAGATGGCATGCAAAAATGTATTCGCTTGGATGACGTCTCAAGTAATCGAGTGGCTGACGTTGGCATCAGTAGCAGTCAAGTGAAGGTCGTTCACTTTGCGAATCCTAATGCAGACAATGAACCGGTACCACCGAGCTCATAATAAGCAACACAACGCTTTAGCATGCGCTTCCACTGGTAAGGCGCTAGCAATAGGTGCACCCAAAAACAAATCTGTCATTTATTGCATTTATCGCAGAGGCCAATTTGGCAATTACTAGATTGACCACAGTCAACCCGAGGCACCAGCCCCACAACCTCGGATCGTCATGGACAGACCACTCAATCTATGAGAGACCATACTGTGTAACAGTTGGGGTCACTCTCCCTCAGCCACAATACTGCAGAAGCAGCATGCACAATTTGTGCACCTCACTACCGATCATTCGTACCATGTGAGGCTTACTTGTGGCCCTCACTCATACGATCGACCAGTTGACCAGTCACTCTATGGGGGGCATTACTGGTAATACCCCCACCTTAGCTGGTGGCTTATATAAAATGTTCACCCCATGCTTGGCAATCGCACGCGAGATCTCCCAGCCTTTCAATGAGAGCTCCATACTAACGGCCATGTCTCTAGCATCATGGAAAGTTAGTAATCCAATTGGCGACACCGAATGCCATTTCGTTTTAGTCCAAAGACCAATGGGCTTCGTGGTTGGCAGTATCTAAATCGTTTCCAAAATTGCAAGTCACTGTAATCCATCGGAGAGCAACCATGTAGGACTTTGATCTCCCCGTGGACGGCATTTGAAACAAGAGTTCTCACTTATTTTTCAAAGGCTGATAACTCATTTCACGCATGTTCTGAAAATCGGCTTCATCGCAAGTAATTACACAAGCAATTTGCATAGAGCGTTTGCAGGACTCTTATTAGCCTCATTATAACACTACTAGGAGATAAAAAAAAACAACCAGAACTCGGAGGTACAAGACCGAACGTCTGTTTCGCACGGTAGCGCGACACGAAATTAAATTTTATCCCCCATATGTGTTACGTAATATGTGAACAAACCATTGGCTATAATTGCAATGCGTCATAAGAATCATTCTTTCCCCGTAGCATTGGGATATTCTGTACCTATAAACGCATATTCATCGATCAATGTCTCAATACTCTTAATGGGAATGTGATTGTTCGTTGCTATCTTCAGTGTAGTCCCTGTATGTGTGACCCTTACGAAAAAAAAAATCTTTCCCCCTTTCACAGAAACCCTCTATAAAAATTTCATAAATATCAACCAGAAATGCCAATTCACTCTCATAAAGCGAACGCAATATCTCGTGGTTAATTCAGAGTCCTATGTAGACAGGTCGGCGCGGCGAGCCAGTAGAGCCGCGTGGAAACAAAGCCAGTGCGTTGCCAGCGGGCAAATCTCCGGCGCTACACCCGTCCCTCCCATCATCGTTGGGGGCGGCGCCGCTCAGCCTCAGCAGCAGCAGCCTCAGTCTCAGCTCCAACACCAGCCACCGATCTCAGCACCACCATCCATCGTCAGCGGCGGCGTCGGCGGCGGCGGCATCATCCTCCCTGTCGGCGGCATCGGGGACGGCGGCGGCGGAGGCTATCTCCCGTTCAGTAGCCAGCAGTCCATCAACAACCTCCTTACAACTAGGTCCGCATCCGCTCTCAGCCACTCCCAGCAATCTACCGTATCAATCAGTAGTGGCTCAGTTAGCTCAATCCCATCGAGCCTCGCCACAAGTGGGCCAACAGGTAATGATCAAATAACTAATCTTTCAGAATCTCACTCGACAATCCTCTCCTATAACTGTTACTGAACATGTCCTTACTCATGAGATATCTCATCCATACGTATGGATGGCCAGATACAGACCTACAATTGACACTTTAACATTTTCAAACACACACACGAATACTACATACGGCAGCTAAATTCCTTTTTGCGTTTTGTCTAGTTCCTAGTGAATCTCTATTTCTCTTGAACATACACCAACACTCGAGCACCCTAACTACGCACTTTGAATTGAACTGTTTAACCGTACATTTAACGATCATCCCTTAGTGTTAGCATTATGACTTGTTACGATAGCGATAGATCACCGTAAGAGAGGGCGCCACTAATTCGATTACTTCTCTTACAGCCCCATCAATTGGAGGCCTCAGCGGCCTCGGCGGAGCACGGCCCATCGCCACGTCACGTCACACCCTCCCCAAGCTCTAGTTCCACATCGTCGGCATCCGGATCCGGTTCCGGTGAGTTTAAATCGATGTGCCCGCTCACAACCACTTGCTACAATACTCTTTTTATGGGGTTTCTTAGGTACTGATACTATTAAACGTGGCGCATCACCCGCTTCGGTTAAGTTCAAAGAATCCAGCAGTAGCTATTCCCTGAAGTCCGATACTAGCCGCATCCTCAGCAGCAGCAGCAGCTTGGCAAAGAAGTTTACTCCAAATGGGGGTGGCAACGGCGGCGATTCCATTGCAAATGGTTCCTCCCCGTACGAGCATCATTCGCCGTCGTCCTCGATTCTTGGCAATGGGAACGGAGCTATTCGGAAGCAACAGCATCAGCGCGATGGCAACGGCAGCACCAGCAGCACTATCAACAATGGACCAAATATCTCCTCATCATCAGATTTACAACTTCCATCCAGAAGTGTTCTTTTCTCATCAGACTACCTATCATCTTCATCGATCTCCTCGACAGCGATGACATCAACGGCAGCAGCGACAATAGTGAAGCCGCTGTCAACTCTGGACGTTGCCACTTTCAGCCTGGACGAGAAGAACAACTTGGTAGTGTCCCCGTCGCCTTCCTCGGCGTCGGAGTCGTCACACCATTCGTCGAACTCCTCGCTACGGGAGCGATCTCCACAGCCTTCGCCTTCGCTGAAGCGCCAGGAACCTATCGATCGAACCGATAGTGCCACGAGCTCCGGTGCGGGCGGTTCGAGTTTGTTCTCCTCACTGCGCAGTCAAACGCTCGGCAGCTACCAGTTTCCGTCGAGTTCGCTGAAGTTGTCGAGTCAGCTGAGCGCTGATTCGGCCACTTCGGCGGATGACGGCAGCACGTCTTCGTTGCTTCGGAAGCTGACCACATCGCTGTCGAGATCCATCACCAGTAATACAGGCACATTACCATTATCCTTAGGTAGGCAAGGCGCTAGTAGTGCACTATATCAGCAAGAAATGAGCTATTCGGGTGGAAGCAGCGGTAGTAGTAGTAGTGGTAAACCAACGAGTGCTTCTCTAAATTATGCAAACCCAGCTGGTGGTAGCGATTTACTGAGCGGTGGCAATGGTAATGGGGGTAATGCAGTTACTACTGCGGCGGCTGTCAGTAGTATGAGCATCTACGGGACGCTTCCGAAAAATTCGTCAATCTATTCGTACGGTGGAACGTCATCTGGTTTACTGACTGGCACGTTCAGTTCGTACGGAATTAGTGATAGGCTAAGGGCGTTTACCGGCAGCGGTAGTGGCAGTGCAGGGGAGGACAGTTCCAGTGGGCTGGGATCCAGTATGACAACGACTGCTACTACGTCTAGCTCCGGGGCGGACAGTGGAGCCGGCTCCAGTGCTGCCGACCTGGGCGCTAGCGGATATGACTACGAGTCGTCTGGGTTCTCGTCTGCAGGGCTGACTTCATCCTACGGTACCACATCGGCTTCCTCTTCCGTGTCGATGACTACATCGGCGGGCTCTGGGCTTTCGTCGTCATACTTCAGTACTGGAAGCGGTAGCAGTCCTTTTGGTGGAATAAGTGGCGAGGCAAGCAGTAGCGGTCCCCCGACGTATCGAGTGCAATATTCGTCAACGAATCCCTTCCTACCTAGTTACAATCCTCCAAACGATAATGCCGGTGGTGGTGCTGCAAATATTGGCGGTTCAAGCGGTCGCAATGGTGGACTAAGGTCCTCGGATGAAGACGACTCATTCGATATGAAGTAAAGTGCCACCACAGGCCACAGTTCAACTCCAACAGTATTAGTCAAATCGTAGCTGACCGAGGTATTTAGAGGTCTCTTCGTTAACTGTGTAGTAGGATAATTACTAATACCAACCAACAGAACCTAACAATCAAACTTTACTTTCCTTCATATGGTGTATTTTCTCCGACTACAAAACAATCAAAACTAAGCATTTCTTTTCTTAAATATTCGACACTATTGTTTACACAAAAATAAGCGCGTGTTTTCACGCTATCAAGAGACTCCTTTTCTAGGTTACGTTTTTATTACAACAAAACAGATCTACAGGTGTATAACACAAAAATAGGCAAGCGTTAGATACAAAAATACAAATTTTGCGGAAAACACACAAATACTTATCAAACTGTATTGTATACCGGCAGGGAAGTAGAACCTGTACCACAACAACTGAAGCATTTACTACGAAAACGGCATTCAGAATCAGCAAAACTCCAACAGTTTATATTACTGAACGTATGCATTTGATACGCTTTACTTGTCCTTCAAACGAACCAATAAACAAAAGGAAAATCCAAAATAACAACAAAGAATGCTTTACAAAACGCAAATCCCATTTTCAAGTTCACTCACACACAGTCAAAACAATCCACAAGAGAGATTATGCTGTCAGAGAACACACTCACTTCAATCACGTGCTATTAACTGATAGATTAAGATGCGTGAATAAAAAAACAACAAAAACAAATCGAAAACAATAAGACGAAAAAGAACAAGACTTACTTTTACATTTAATGAAAGAGAAAAACTAAACAAACAAACGAACGAGCATTTGTCGATCAGTAAATTTAAAACAAACACACACCTACACATGGACACAACTGCACGCATTCAAGCATGCTTGCACGCACACGATGAACTAAATTTGTTAAATAGAAAGCGCTTCGAACCATACACACACTATGTAAATCAGACAGAGCAGCATTAGTGATTGGATTTTGAGACCACTTATAGCTCACAGCAGCCATACATCCATTTACCCTTTCAAGAAAGCCCATTTATAGCGCAGTAACTTTTTACTAGGAGATTTTTGCTGGAAGTAGTCGAACGTCATCATCTCAGCATCATACTGTTGTGTATTAGGAAAAACTTAAAACACCTTCACCTAACGACAGAAATTAGAAAATCTGATTTGTATATGCAATTTATATAAGTTTCCAGTTTGATCTTCTCGTAATTCATAATTGGAAATAGTCAAGGAAATAGTCATCTGAAAAATCATCAACATCATGAACAAGAACATATTTTGCAGTTTTTTAGTTGTACATCCCGGGCAGAAGCCATGAACAGCATAACAAAACATGATATAAACTTGATTGATATAAAAGATAAAAGAACAGGCAATAATATCAAAAAATTGCAACGAAATAACATTTAAATGTCAAAATATGCTATGGATAAGAACAAGTCAATAGCGCAATCGAAGCAATCTTCGACAGTAGTCAAAGACATGTGGTCAACCGTCACGGACTGTAGTGACAGTTTCCCTGCAGACTCCCGCTTACCTTACCGCTATTTCAACAATTCACATCAGCATCTGAGAAGGACTGTCATCAGAATTCCCACCACAATCCGAGAAGAATTCTCATTGGACTCGAGACGAGCCAGCCCAGGGCTGAAAGTCTCGCTAATAAAGACAAAAAAAAATCTCATTGGAATCCCTAAAGAATTCCTTCCAGAATCATCGAAGTATTCCAACCGGAATCCAAAAGAATTCACACTCGATTTCTTCCGGTATCGTTGAGGGAAACCCTTGGAAATCTGTGAATCATAATCCATGGAGGATTTGCTTCAGAATCTCTCGTTAAGTTGCTTCGGAATTCCTCCGGAGTCGTTCGAAGATTTGTTTCGGAATCGTTCGGAGATTTGCTTCGGAATTCCTTGACGATTTGTTTCAGAATACTTCGACGATTTGCTTCAAAATGCCTTGAATATTTAATTCGGAGTCTCGAAGTTTTGCCTCGGAATTTCTGAATGATTTGCTTTGGAATCCCTCGACGATCGAAATCCCTCTGACGATTTGTTTCGAAATCCCTCGACGATTCACCTAGGAATACATCGACGGTTCGCTTCGGAATCCCTCGAAGATTTAGTTCGGACTCTCTCGACGATTTACTTCGAAATCCCTCGGCGATTTGCTTGGGAACTATTCGAAGATTTGCTTCAACACCCTTGGAGGATTCCCTTCGAAATCGCTGGAGGATTCTTTACGGAACCCCTGGAGGATCAATTCGGAGTCCCTCGACGATATGCTTCGGGATCCCTCGACAGATTGTTTCTGAATCCTTCGACGATTTGCTTCGAAATCTCTCGACGATTCGCCTGGAACATTGCCTACGTTAGAATTCCTAAAGGATTTCTGACAGAATCTCTGAAGCATTCCCGTCGGAATTCCTGGAATCATCTCAACGGAATTCCTGGAGGATTTCACTCGGAATCTCTGGAAGATTCTCATTGGAATCCCTTAAACATTTCCATCGGATTCTTTAGAACAGGGTGTCGTGATCAGCCGAATTAAACTAACTAAGCAGCCGAATGCTGACTAGCCAAAACCCGCAACGCAACCGATGCACTCAGTTTTAACTGACCAACTGACGCGAGCCACGACTTCCCTCGTTGACAGCCCAATTCTACTACGCGTTCACGATAATATTACCAATCCCAAAGGGCACTGTCCGTTAATATAATACACGGTAACAAATATCAAGCGTATCCTGGACTTATTATTTTCCCTTTATTACCACACAGCGGTTCTCAACCTTTTTCTCGAGAAGTACCCCTCCAAACATTCGCAGTAATTGAGGTACCCCCTCTTAAACGTAGGCTTCCAAGCCTTTGAAAGAATAATTCCGAGCCCTTTGAATGGAGCCTTCCGAGCCTCTTGAAAGAAGCTTATGAATCTCTTGAAAGTAGACCTCCGCACGTCTTGACAAGAGGCTTCCGAGCCACTTGAATGACGGCTTTCGAGCCACCCAAAAGGAGACCTCTGAACCGCTTGAAAGAATGCTTCCAAGCCTCTTGAAAGAAGAATACTGAGCTTGAAAGTAGGTTTTCGAGCCTCTTAAAAGGACCCTTCAGAGCTTTTTGTAAGTAGGCTTCCGGTACCTCTTAAAAGGAGGTTAAGCCTCTTGAAAGGAGCTTTTGGATCTCTTGAAAGTATACTTCTGAGCGTCTTGTAGAGAGGCTTTCGAGCCTCTCGAATGACGGCTTTCGAAAGGACGCTTCTTAGCCTCTTGAAAGTGAACTACTAAGCCTTTTGAACGAAGAATTCCAAGCTTCTTACAGGGAGCCCTCAAGGAGCCTTCCGAGCTTTTTGAAAGAAAGCTTCCGGCTTTCTTAAAATGAGGCCTCCAAACCTCTTGAAAGTAGGCTTCCGGGTCTCTTGAAAAGATGCTTCCGGGCCTCTTGAAAGCAGGCTTCTGAGCCTCTTGAAAGGAACTTTCCGAGCCTTTTGAAAAGAACCTTCCAAGCCCAAGGGGCCCTCCTTAGCCATGTGGTAAGACGCGCGGCTACAAAGCAAGACCATGCTGAGGGTGGCTGGGTTCGATTCCCGGTGCCGGTTTAGACAATTTTCGGATTGGAAATTGTTTAGACCCTAATAACACATTTCAGTCCGATCTGGTCACATAAACTGCTATGAGACATGTGTGTTACTCAGGGGACTTCCCTGGGCATAAAAGTATCATCGTGCTAGCCTCATGATATACGAATGCAAAAATGGTGACCTGGCTTAGAAACCTCGCAGTTAATAACTGTGGAAGTGCTCAATGAACACTAAGCTGCAAGGCGGCTCTGTCCCAGTGTGGGGATGCCAATAAGAAGAAGAAGAAGAAGCCTCTTGAAAATAGGCTTCCGAGCCTCTTAAAAGGAGGCTTCCGAGCCTCTTGCAAGGAGGCTTCCGAGCCTCTCGAAAGAAGTTTTCCGAGCTTTTTGAAAAGAACCTTTCGAGTCTCTTGAAAAAAGGGTTCCGAGCTTTTTATAAGAAAGCTTCCGACTATCTTGAAAGCTCCTAGCTTTTTGAAATAAGGCTTCCGACCCTCTTAAAACGAGGCTTCATGCTCTCTTGTAAGGAGACTTCCGAGCCTCTGGAAAGGAGGCTTTCGAGTCTCTTGAAAGGAGGCTTCCTAGCATCTTGAAAGTAGGCTGCCGAGGATCCTAAAAGGAGCTTTTCGAACCTCTTGAAAGTAGGCTTACGAGCTTTTTGTAAGAAGGCTTCCAACTTTCTGGAAAGGAGCCTTCATGCCTCTCAAACGGAGGCTTCCGAACCTTTAAATTCTAGATTTCAGTTCAAAAGCATAATCCTAAAATATTATTCAACATTTTGTTTAGATCAGGTAGATTGCATTGAAGGTTTTTTCCAATTTGCTTATTCGACGTTTTGTCCGTTTGATCTTTTGTTCCGCAGCCCTTCATATGCTGTGGTGGTTGAGCAGGGCAGGATCCAATTGGTTTTGATTTACTGATCGCCATGCATATTATGTACAAGGCAAAGTTTTGAAATAAAAAATACACAGTTATCAAAACTTCATCAATAAGTTTCGATTGGAATTTAATACGTCCGCCATTACGCATTTTTGTTTGTCCGATGCCATCATGCATCAATGCATGCAGTACTTCATGTTGTATCTGTGAACGCAATCGCCAAACGAAACCAAAAACGGCTGTGAAGAATATTACGAAAACCACTTATTGGAAATGCGGCGAGTTTCACTACTCCACCAGTGACTGCCCATTCACCAACTACAATTGCACTAAGTGTTATCGTCAGGGACATAAGGAAGACTATTGTTCCAGCGGCAAACCTACCACCGCAAAGTAGCCCGCACATCCAAAACCGTAGGAAAAATTTAAATGCAAGAGTATCCACACGGTACAAAGCATCGGTATCAAGAAAAATCGTTCCTGTTCCTCTCAACGGTATCAGCATCACGCTCCAGCACAAATCTGCGTGCGACATCACCGTTATCACGGACATTAGACATCATCGGAAGATTACCCGCACTCAAGCTGCTGAAGCGCAAGTAGAGACGGTCACAATTGGAAACAGGACCAATAGGACGAATGTTTGTTGCAGACAACCCCGATCTTTGTTCTGAAGTGTTCCAGAGCACCATAGGCCGGTGCACCAAAGCAATAGAAAAGTTCTAAGATAAACCTGACGCACATCCAGTCTACTGTGCGAAGCGGCCCGTTGCCTATGCGGCAGTCCCGAGGGCAGAAGCGGAACTTCAACAACTACAAGACAACGCCATTATTTTATTGTTTTTCCAGCGGAGCCGCGCCGATGGGCGTTGTGCCGAAGAAGACAATATCTAGGTTCGCATTTATAAAGACTATTCCACGGGTCTGAATGATGCGCTCCAATCAGATCGTCAACCGTTACCACATCCCGACGACAACTTTGCAGAGTTCGCTTTACTTCACAAACCCAAATTTTTCAGACGCCTACCTGCCAGTAGAGGTTGACGAGAATTCAAGGAAGTGTCTGTAAAAAAATACTCATTGAGGACGTCCACCTAGAGTCACCTATGGTCCAGGAGGAATTCAGCGCATAACCGACAGCATGGTTGCTGGTATTCCCGCAGTAAAACCGTCACCCCGTCAAGACGTAGAGCCATGGTCCAGTCCACACCACAAACATATTGCAATGATGGGCTCTCATTTTTTTTTTTGCTGTACAACTTCGACATCCAGCACGATATAACAGCACATTTCGGTCAAGCTGTCGCCCTATCTCGATTCTCGGCTGATAACAAGCCAAAGCAGACCTGATGAAGACTACGGAATTACAGCCGTACACGTGGAAGCCGAAGTGGAAGCGAATCTCGATGATACCTTGCGGATCCTACCAGTAACGTTCAACATGGTAGCAGCTGAAACACAGAAGGATGTCACGGTCAAGAAGATAACCTGGTTCCTTCGCGACGACGTGAACTCACCGATCCTGCTGTGAAGAAATTCTACGCCCGCTGTGATGGACTCCAGCTCAAAGATATCTATGTATAATATTCGACGGAAAACGGAAAACGATCTGTTAATCCCTGTGGCCGGACATATGTTCCCAGCTGAGTGCAGCTGGAAGCCATCTACTGGTTCTTCCAATCCTGATGGCGATTCTCTTAATCCAGGTTTGGTCGTAGCCAAGGGGACCGAAAAGCCGGCCTTGGTAACCGACCTCAGTCAGAATGTCCGCTGTTACGTTCCCTGGCATCCCTCAATGTACCCAATTTCAAAGCGAAGAACGTCGACTGTTGTACGTTGGCACAGGATCAATCCATGGGTGCCTCAGATGATCGCTTTGGAGAACGGCGATCGGTGAAGAGTAGGAATTCTACAGGTTTGGTGGAGGGTGTAGTGGCCGCAATAAACTGGGCGGCATTTTCGGCCGAAAAACACTGCACAGCTTGGGTAGACTATGCAACAGCGTCAGGTTTCTGCCTATGACTTATATGTAGGTCTATCCCTCGCCTCGAAACGAAAACGTTGGTAGAGCAATGTTCGTGGTTCCTGTATTCCGTGTTCAACAACTCAGCAACCGTCCTTCGGAGAACCTCTGTATTGCCCTCTCTTTTGAAGCGTCACGGCATGAAGTGATTTACCGAGAAACAACTACTAGTCGAACCTGCCCGATCTCGCTCATGTTTTTTTTTATCTAACTGGCAATCTTTTGTTCGAGAGTCGCACTCTAGATCGATTTCAATTCGAGCTGATGGCTCAGGAAAACGGTATTTTATAACAATTTTCCATCTGTTCCCGTCGAATGCACCAACTTTTTTTTATACATAAACACAGTGAATCGTAAGACGAACCGATTAGTGAGGAAACCGTACAAATCGGTTAACCCGTTCGTGAGTAATATTGCCTCAAAGGAAATGCAAACTCATTTTATATGTAGAAAAGAAGATGGAGGAGTGTCAGAACCTCGTTCCATACCAGTGCATCCTGGCCACTGGGGGAAGCCTGACGTTGACTATCGCGCAGTAAGGAGTCTCGGTCTCTTTCAGTAAGGAGAGGGATCCTTTGATTTCCGACAGTTGTAGCGGCGAAGTAAACAGCCTTGTCGCATACAGTTGCTAGTAGGCGGTGGCGAAATGGCAACATGTCTGCCCTAGTGCAGGTAGACTTGGCAGGTGTGATAAAAGACGGACCGGTCATTCTGTCATAGCTGTTAAAGGTCGGTGCTAGGACGTTGAAAAGGTTGCTGTATGCAATGCAGGTTAGTTCTAGGCCATAGTGCAGCCGCCTGTCTATAATTGCTTTCCCGACTAGTGAGGATTTTTTAATTCATTCATTTACTAGCAGATTCGACGAACTTCATCTCGTTTAAAATTCTTGTCTTCAGAAACTTCCAAACACCAATTTGGTTCTGTTTGCTTGTTTGGTTCTCGAGTTATGCAGAAATTTCTGTTTCATCTATATGAGAGCCCCCTTTTCCAGAAAAGGAAGAGGTCTCGAACCACCACAGAAACCTCCACATGCCAGATTTAGTTCCATTTGCTTGATTAATTCTCGAGTTATTAAGAAATGTGTTATGTCATCAAATTGGTGACGATTTTCAATTTCCTCCGAAAGGAAATTCACGTACGTCATTAGGTTTGTTGTGGTCACCATGTTGAGATTCAGATTTGAACTGTTGATACACAACATAGATACTTCTGTACTAATTTTTCAACAATTTTAGCCAGGCTGCAATTAAATCCTCTGTAATGTTCTACTGCTTAATTGCTACCAGCCTTGAAAATTGACATGATTGAAGCTATCTTCCATGCTGCGGCGAGCAGATGTTAAGTCGCTAGAGTTGTCGACCTTGAGTCCTTTGTACGTCATTTCAGCCGGAATTCGGTCATTACACGTACGGCTGGGAATGTACGTCCAGAACGATCCCGGATTCTGCGTCGCTGATGCTTCCGTTCGGAGTATAAAACGTCGAAATGCAGCTTTTTGGCAACCATTGTACTGCGATTCAAGCGAACGTAGATTGAAACGATTCTCGGGCTTTGAAATAACGCTTACGGGATTTCCACATTACGTTTCGAAGGTTTTGCAACTTAGATGTCCGCCACGGCTTCTTGAAAGCCAGCTGTCTTTTTCGTCGACGAGCAACACGTGTTCTCGAAGCGTGAGATACAGTTTTTTTTATAAAGCATACGTACCGAACAATCCGCGTTTGTAGCGTGAATGATATCTGTCTAATCTATACTAGAGAGTGCGTCGGATAGCTCAGAAAAAATACAGTTTCATTTGGCCATGGATGGTAGTTGCTAGTAGCAAGTGAAACGTTCGTAGTTACTGGTGTTGATCTCCTTGGTTCGCGTTCCTGTTCAGAATTACGGGCTCTATCATAACTCTGAGTGGAGCCGTGAAATGCACCTGTTGTTGGTCGTTAGGACTTTGAAAGTGTTTGGATTAGGTTGACCCTGGTATGACAGTTGACTTGATAAATGAGGCCACGCTTGATGGAAACGGCGATTACTTTTACAGTTTCACGGATAATCCTCCAACTCGAGGCTCTGTCCTGACAGTTAGTGAATCCATTGACAAGCGTGGCCACGTACGCGTATGCTGCCAGTCATACACAACCATATCGAGGTGGATCAACGCCTTACACAATGGGCGGCTGGAAATATAAGACCCCGTCCACGGTGACTAGAAATAAAGTGAAAACCAGGACCGACCCTTGGGGTAAACCTGTTTCCTCAAGGAAGATTATTGTAGATTGGTTTCCGATGAGGACTTGAAAAAAAGTTCCAAATAAAGGCCAGAATATTGCCCGAAAGTCCACAATCGTTGAGATCCTGCAATACTACAGCTGGAAATGACATTAAAAAAATGCAGAATTGTATCCACATCTGGGTCATTAAAGTTATGTCATTATTTAAAAAAAGCGCTTGTGACTAAAGACATTCCACTAAAAAGCTCCTAATATTTTTTTAATAAAAAAAAATATTAGGGTTGAGACAGGTAGGGAGCGGGACCATTTGGGCAGCACCCCTTATTCCCGTCCGCAACGTTAATAACTCGACCGCGTTTCAACCAAATGGTTTGATTTTCTATAGATCACTAGATATCGACAGAAACTAACCATGTACCAAGAAACGAGTAATTCGGTTGAAATGCGCTCGAGTAATGAACGTTGCGGACGGGAATAGGGGGTGCTGCCCAATGGCTTTTTTATTTTCGTCATAGTCTTGAAAATCAATAAAAAACACTTTTTTGCCAAACTCATTCGTACCAAATTGTAAGCTCAGCATAAACGTTATTTTATAGTGGAGTTCTAGCAAATGGACGTTGCTTTTATTGGTTTTAACCCCTACGACCATGGACGGACATACCTGCCGTGTCGCTATCAGCATAATACTGCAGAACTGTAAAAAAATCATATGTTTAAAATTGTACCTTACCCGAAGATCATTCTGGAAACTTTCACAATTTTGGTAAATTGTTTTAAACAAAATCATAAACAAGCTAAATTCTATGACATAGGTACATAAAATCACATCAAAATGGGTCTGATACTATACCATGCAGGGTTCATAAAACATGTTCCATGAAATCAAGCATCCAATTGTCAATTCACTGATAAAAAAAACATCGGTCTGGATCCTAATCAGTTATGCAAGTAAACCGATTTAAACATACTAAGGTCCCATTTTCAGAAGCCTAGTTAAACGAACATTTCAAATGTCCATTCTAAACGTTATATAATCGTACATGCATTTATTCAAAATCGGTATATATAGCTCGTTCGTAAAACAAGCCCACATTTTTTAATTGTTAACTGAGTTTACCTAGCAAAGTTATTTGACTCGGAAGTTACAACAAGCCACCAATTAATAAATCATACTCCTTCCTTCCTGTGCATCATCGTTGACATGTGTTCAAATAAATTCAAGGAATATCAAAGTCGGTATGACTACGTTGTTAGGACCTCTCACAGGATTACGTGCGCGCGTATATGAATCAAAATCTCTCTATAATTCTAGCGGAAATTTTAGGAACGTACCGTTGTTACATTTATGATTATTATGATTAAATTATCACTACCATTACCAGACCCGTTGTCTGTTTCGAATACAAACAAATGCATACACACACTCAAACATATATGTATTGGTAATTGCGAGCAGATAGTATAAATAGAAACCAATCGAAAAGAAGGTCAATATTATGTAAATAAATTTCCGGTTTGTTATTGGTTAATAGAGAAAATTCAGAAGTTACTACTTAAGAAATGATATTTGTGCTTGTGTATTGATGCAAAACACGAAAAAAATACTTGTGGGAATAGCAAAAGTAATTTCTGCATTTTTTCGTTTTTTAGCATTTTTTACTGTGTATAAAGAATCTATAAAAGTATTGGAAAAAACGGATTTGTTATGCTTAAGAAGCAGATTAGTTTATAAGGTTAGGAGATTTTTTGCCTGAATTTACTAGTTTTCGCTATTTTAATGGAAATGTATATAAAGAGTTCAAATTGTCACTGTATTCAATAGTGCCCGTTAGCAATAGTTATTTTAGAAAAAAAAATCTCGCCGCCTATTACTCCTACATGAATACTTTCCGCACTACATTTACACCGTTTTGTAAACATGTGAGGAATAAACTTGTTTGAAAAACAATGCAAAATGTACTCGCTCTAGAACCAACTATTTCGTTATTGCCATCATCGCATTCGTCGAATATTGCACTCGCACAACAACGCAATTGGGCACAGCAAGTGGATTAGAAGTTCACTTAATCAAAAACAATGAACGCAAACCGAAAACCTCGTCGAAATATAGTATAAAACAATCAACGAAAGCCCAAAGCTCTCACCGCTGTCGCCGCCAGATGTCTCTCGATACCGGAAGAAAGGAAAAGTCATCATAGCCGAATTCTCTCGAATCACTCGAATCATCGTTCCCTCAATCTCTCTATTCGCAAAGATGTCCAGTAGACATATTCTGCATTGGGATATTGCTACACCGCTCGACCACCCTGGGTTTGTGATTATATCACTTTTCATATCGTATCCCTTACTTATCTGAATGGAAAGCCACTCACGTTCATAAAAAAAACAACATTGGAAACTTCTATCACCGCTACAACCCGATCTACAACTATAACCAAAAATCGAAATTACCTAATAGCTTTTATCGGTTACTTCTTTTGTACTGAAAGAAAATGGCACAATTACCACGCGAAAAACGATCTTTTACTAAGAGACAGATTTAACCGCATATATTTATATCGAAAATTTATACCGAACCAGGAAAAAGATCCGCTATACACTCGTATTTAAAATGGTACCCTAAACGTCTCAAGTAAGTGAAAGTATTTACAAAAAACATTCCAACCAAAAACGAATCGTAATCAGAGTAGCAACTACTCCAACCTCTTGTTTATCTTTAACGATCCCACTCGTGTGAGGCGTCAACGCTGTATTATTGGCAACACTGGTAAGGAAAATCTGCGGGCACGAAAAAAAACACCAATTTCACTTCGCCTAATTCCGAATAACTGGCTTTATGTTTTATGTGTAGGAAATTTGTTACCAAAAACTGAAAGAAGCACCACCAAAAACATGGAATATTGTCTAAAATAGTAAGATAAGCAACCCCCGAACACATACATGCATACATACAAACACAGTCACAAATCGAGCAATGTGTAGAAAATTGATGCTTGAACATCCTTAGACGCTAGAAAAACGACATTCAGAACTGAACCTAAGAACAAATTCGTTGGAATCCAGAAATGGCCACCAAGCCAAGCCCTCACATCATATTGACAGGAGTCGATCAGTGGACTGAAATTCGCATGGTTATGCATAGCAAATCTACAGAATGCGTTTTGTTTTTGTTCGTTCGGCTCTTTTTTGTCGAGCTTTGCACTGAGTACCCAACTAACATTTTTGGTGCTAAAAGCTTCAACTTCTAGCCTTTGGCTGTATAATATTTGAATAAAAGCAGCCAATGCTGAATAAAAGAAAAGCCTCCACAAATAATCCCTTAAACTTTAACTCGACTATTACCCAAATACCTATCAGCTAGTCAGTGTGCCGAATATATTCAATCTTTTATCGTTTATGCAGCTTTCATATAGTCATAAAACAGCTCTGTCTGAATTAGCAACAAAGCTTATCGGTTAAGAGCTCATGTATGTAACTGAGTTGCTTGTTAGCAACTTCCCATATTACGGTGAGTAGCATTCACAATGAAAACGTTTTTGCTGTTGTTATAGCACTAACAATATAGCGTAATGGCGCTATAAATGAACTAACGAAGCTTTTAGGTAACTTCTGTACCTTTGAAGATTACACAACGTTTAAGTAAACCTATTACTACTTCTTTTATTTAATAGCATATCAGTATGGAACGTCAAAACCGCTATGTTTACATTTGATTTTTGTTGCCGGAGCTGTGTATGAGCTATTGATTTCTGTAATGCAGCTACAAAGATATTCACCTGCTCTTATAGCAACTGGCAAAGCGCTGTCATTAATGCTAGCAGATAGCGTAAGAAAACAAGCCATTTAGAAGCGATATTTCTGTTGACGGCTACTGTTAAACGATTAGCAGCAAAGTAGCATCTATACAGGTCGAGAAAATGTTGCCTAAAAACAATTTCAGGGATTGATGATGGATAAAAGTTAGCCAACAGAACATGCTGATAGATGTTTGAATAATGGTTGAAATAATGCTGAAAGCATAATTTTTAAGCTTATGTGCTGAAAGCAGCATGTAGGCCTCTTTCTAACGTTTATACAGCATGAATCTGAAAATAGCGTTAGTAAAACAACCTATAGGGTATGCGAAGAAGCACATCCATAATTTTCTTTGTTATTTACATATGTCAAAGTGACGGTGATGACAGAGCAGCGGCCATTGAATCAGGAGTTCGAATCTAGGTAGCAACAAAATTGATATTTGAGTTTTCACAAAAAAAAACATTGAATAAACTCCGAAATTTACTCTCCTCTCAAATAATATTTAATCAAATTGAATTCAGTGGCTGTATAAAACTTATTTGACAGATTTAAAAAATCTGAATAAGCGCCATTGAAGCGAATTATATTACTAAATGGTTTAGTAAAGATTGAGAAAAAAATGTGTAACATGCTGTAAAGTAGTTGTGCAGACATGTCAAAAACAGCTGAATAGCTTCGCCAGATTTGCTGGTAAAAGCATTGAATAGAAGTTCTTGATCATATGTATAGCACACATATTCAGCTTGAAGCCGTATAGACGAGTTGAAATAACATTTACATTGACAATAAATGTTAGTTGGGTAATCGTGAAATTGGGATCTGGGGCATCAATATTTAGGGTGGTCTGTATTAGCCATTTTTGAAAAATACCAGTATTCGGTATATGGTGGAGTCAATACCGATAATACCGGTGAATAGCCGGTATTCGTGAAAATTAAAAAAAAATAGATTTGGACTTTTGGGTGACAAATTTCAAATGTTGAAATAATTGCTTCTTGAGCTGAGAAAAGTGAAACTTAAATAGACATAACATACTAGGCAACTACCAATCCGCATCGGATCTTGTTGGCTATATTGCTAGCTGCTGGTAATGCCCTCTCTAATTCAACCGAAGTTAGACGAATGGCTTCAAGAGCATCGAAAATCAGTGTCAAGTACTTGCCCTTAATCCCTTCAGATGCATAATAGTAGTATCAGGAATGATTAGATGCTTCAAGATCACATCCGCTTGTTTAATCAAACTAGCTCTGGATGCCTTGAATAAAATGCCAAAATTGTTTCTGACCGATTGCTTTACGGCAGGATTATTCATAAAAGCAAAAATATCGGCGTATTCTGATCATCTCTGTTGGATTCGGTCTTGAAGAGCATCGAATAAGTTCCAACAATATCAAAATAGCCTTTTTTTCTGGAGGTATGTTTTTCTTAGGAGACTATCTGGAGCTCATTTTTTGTGGCAATTATAAATAAGCGGAGAAGTAGATTTTTTTGAGCGGTACAATAATTGATTCAAATCGATCTCACTTTTTAATGGGCCCTTTCAACTCATAGAATCGTTTGAGCATGGATAAAATGCTATTCCAGCATGACTTGGTATCACCCACCAATACAAGTTCTTTTCTGAATTCAGAACGGACATATTTTTGCAGCAAATCACGTCATTTGAAAAAGAGATGTTGGACTTCTTCAAATGCTGCTCTAGTAATGTAACACAGTGCTCCGCATCCATATCGATCCTATTATTCTTCGCAGTCCAAGGTTCCATGTTTTCTTACAGTCATGTACATTCACAATTATAAAATGCGGATTCCCATCACAAAGAAATTGTGAAACACTTTAACTTTTTGTCTGATCTTGTCGTGGGTTTTTGGAATCCCACTGCAACCCCGAGGGACTAAACCCAAGCGGATGTCCTCCGGCAAGTGTCCTATACGATATGCCGTCCTTCGAAACCATTCGGGCTAGAGTAGGGACCTGATTGCGCATCTGCGTGGAATTGCGGCTGAAGTTGATGTTGACGGCTGATCACCAGACTCATCTGGAGCACGTTTCAGGATGATGTTGTGCAATCCTTTGGGATGTGTTTTCATTTCGCTTGTGCTGGAGCTAAGTGTGGAGCTTAATTACCTTTGAACAATTTACGCGCTTGGCTACGCCACGATGTATAGCTTTCCGTGTAGAAAATGAACCCACATAGAAGCAGCGGGCATACTGGGTATAATTTTCTCCTAAAATTCCTTTTTTTTCGTGAATTGCAGAGGCAGTTACTTGAACAAAAATTCACGACGATGTTAAGCAGTACTGGAAAAGGTCGTGATCGTCATAAGACAGAGCGCAAAGCGCGAAAGAATGTAGTGCTTTACTTTAAAATTAATATTTCAACATTATTTCAATAGGTACATGCGAAAAATAGCGACTTGTCGATTAATTAATCATGTTCCTTTAATTCACCGAGTTGAAAATGGTAATAAATACAAAAATAAAGCAGATACCTATTGCACATTTCGAGATTTTTTTCGAGATTTTTGTAGCATGCCATTGATCCTTCGCGTTTCTATAGATATTAAAAGGGGCAGATATGAAAACATCGCGTGACATCTCTCATTGAAAATGAGAATTTCCAGTACTGATGTTAGGGACGTCTCCTAGAATATTTAGAATCCAAAACTAAATGCACTCGCATTTTCAAGGGCACCCATTCAAAACGGGAGCCACGCACAACTGTCATTTTTATTATTCCAGCTTTGCTGCCTCGCAGTATGCGTGGAATAATAAAAATGACCGTTACGCGTGGATTTCGTTTTGAATGGGGTACTTTTTAAAACGCGAGTGAATTTAGTTTTGGATTCCGGAAGGCTTGTCCTTAACAATGTTAATTGAAGAAAAAAGTCGATTCGACAGACGACAGGCTAAGAGAATAAAGTAGCATGTATGAACGATTTTTGCTTTGTGAGTCGTTAGCTGATATTAGTAGGTGAAAACTATTCGAGATTTTTCATACTGACAGCAAAATTTTAAATACCGATATTATCCATCTCTAATACCGGTATTTTTGGTACTCAAAATGGGTTGTTAATACCGGTTTCGGTACTACCGGTTAGACCACCCTAGCCATATTGAATCTACTGCAAGGTATCTAAAATGAAGATAATTCGACTCGTATTGCGAAAGCTAGATAGTTTATTATTGTACAACGATTAAGAAAAAAATGTCATGAAAGGCAAAACTTTGTGACTGAAAGGTGGTAGACTAATTAGGAACGTTAGATTTTATTTGGTATTTGGCGACCCCTTCTGGACTTCCCTTTGCATGCGGAATAATGGAAAAAAATATTTTCACCGCACAGAAAAATGACAGCTCTCCTAATATACATTGTAGGAGTTATTATAGTTACCAAATTTGCGCTACTTGCAAGCTTGTCAGCAGCTGAACCATTCCTTGGTCACTACTTGTTCTATCTATCTTCACAGCCCATACCACCCATGAGTTTATAATCCCGTATGAACAGAACGAAATAAATTCATATGTACCGCAACTATTGGTATCTCAGAGGTTCATTAAAACAATCAAATTCATGTCTCGTTTGGAATTGACAAGCGCGTGGATGCGTGTGATGGAGCCGCATGGTACATCACAGGTTAATGTCGTTAGGATGGTGAGGTCGCCGTCGTCGTTGGATTCTTGGAAATTAGTTGGTCAACGGAAACCGCTGCGTGGTTTAACATCATTTCCATGATTTGTAGGTCTTCCAAGAACTCCTTGGAGTACAAACCTACGGATCAACCAGCATGACGACGAACGTCGCATGTGTAACTTCAAGCGGAATAGCCTCACTCTGGTATATGGCTACAAAGCGACCACATGCGGAAGGCGGCAGGTTTCGACTCCCAGTAAGGGAATTTTTTCGACTTCTCCGGGCATGGAATATCATGGTATTAGCCTCAAGCTGGCAGGCAGCTCTCGATACTACAGTCGGGATTCGCTGGTTGGGATTTTAATACTTGGGTCACTTTTTAGTTGAGCCTCCACTTGTTGGGTCATGGCCCAACTAAACAGCAACCTTACGTCAAAATTCAATGTAAACACGGAAAACGGGTTTGGGCGTCACTGGACATTATTTGTGATGTTCAAGTCGAAATACACGTGTTCAGTCGAAATACACGTGTTCAAATGGCTGTCAGTTGACCCAACTAAAAAACCGAATTCTTTAGTTGGGTCGAGGTTGTGGCCCAACCAGCGAATTGCAACTGTACACATCAAATTAATTATATACATACTGTCGACATGCAAAAAGTAAATTTTCAACAAGAAAAAAACAATCAACGTAGGTGCCACAGAGACAAGATTAAATTTTGTTTTGCGTGTTATTGTTGTTATATGTATTGCCTTCAAAAATTTGTTTTGTTTTCGGCTCACACTGACAGCTATATTTCGGCTCGGCTTGACACATTTTTCGTATCTGTTTCTCCCTCCCAGGCCTCAAGGTATGCAAATGCAGAAATAGTAACTTAGTTTTAAATCCTCGCAGAGAATAATTTGCTTTGTAAGTGCTCAATGGACGCTAAGCTATCAGGCGGCAATGTAACAACTTTCGTGATCACTTTCCAAGGCTCTCATAGATGGCCGGGGTTCTACCAAATCCCAAGAGCCAACAAAAAAATCCCATTTTTCTGTACAAACTTTTATTCAACAGATTTGATTGATCACTAATTGCTGGTGCGGTTTTCCAGAACCACGACAAGACATAAACAATTTATTGGCAGTGCAAAAAGCACGTGCTATAGAAGCATTTATCGCCACAATCCACCACGTAGCGGCCGAATTTTCAAAAATATAATATAAAAATATATAGGCGACATTCTGGCGCTCATATTTTATTGCGATTGAAAAAAAAAGCGAAGGAGTAGATTTTTTTATATGCTGACATACACAAAAAAAATCCACGACACATTAAACAAATTGGATATTGGATTGAGGCTAGTCAATTTTGCCGCAGCCAGAGGAATCTGTAGGTAGCACCCACGTATCTGGCACCGCCAATCCTACCCACTACGTTTGACAATAGCCAACATCTTTGAGTTCCCCATTGTTCGATTGCAATTGGGTTTCCCACTGAAGCGCTCTACTTCGCCAAAACATATTTTCAAGGCAGGTTTTTGACGATTATGATTACGCCTTCGTATTAAATTGATCGATGATTTTGATGCTGGCATCGGAAACATGGCTGCCTCGTAGTACCCATTTTGCACGCAAGAATATTCGAAAGCACACCTGGAGGCACCCAAATGACGATACGTGTTCTCAAATCGATCTTTTTTTGATAGACGGTCAGTATTTCTCAGGTGTCATAGATATGACGACCTTCCGAGGCTCAAAATATCGTCTCTGACTACTATCTGCCCTCCTTAGCCGTGCGGTAAGATGCGCGGCTACAAAGCAAGACCATGCTGAGGGTGGCTGGGTTCGATTCCCGGTGCCGGTCTAGGCAATTTTCGGATTGGAAATTGTTTCGACTTCCCTGGGCATTATCGTGTATTATCGTGTTAGCCTCATGATATACGAATGCAAAAATGGTAAACTGGCTTAGAAACCTCGCAGTTAATAACTGTGGAAGTGCTTAATGAACACTAAGCTGCGAGGCGGCTCTGTCCCAGTGGGGGGATGCAATGCCAATAAGAAGAAGAAGAAGAGGAAGAAGAAGACTACTATCTGCACGCTAACCAGGGCCTACCCAGAGTGACCCAGATTTGGAAAAACCGTGGTTATCTTGGTATCATGTACCCAGCTCCAGAATATTATTATTGTGTAAAAAATGCTAAATAAAACAATTTTCTCGCCGCATATCGTTTGGCATATGTGCCGACAATGCTCCGCCATGATAAATTTATCCATTCTTACCTGTTTCTTTCTGCATTCTGCGAAAAACCCCGACATTTACTCCGGCATGCAACTTCAACGCCGACCGACGCCATGTTCGAAAATGATCAAGCCCCCAGTTACCCAGATTTCGGGTTCATCTGACTCAACTGTTCGTTTTGACAACAGCTAATATCGAAAAAAAAAACCGGGTACAAACAACTCAGTCACTGGGTTGTTTCAGGTTAGCGTGTGGTGCAAGTTAGATTCGTGCAAGGCTGTTCAGCATCACCTGTTCTAGACGAGCGTGCGTTGCTGAGCAATTCGTAACTTTCGGAGCAATCACAAGCTTGACGAAAGAATGAACTGGAGTTATTTTGAACGCATTGTGGCAACAACTCCACAAGGCGGTAAATACAACAGCCACAGACGTATTTGGTACCACACAAAGAAACCAACGGAAAGACTGGTTTGATATGGAGTGCCAAAAAGGGACAAAGAGCATGAGCATGATTGATCGCCTACGGTTGCTACACCGTTATTGCCAGGTCAGTAATTACACAGAAAACCAACAGATGAAGTTTGGGAAGTGGCCGAATGCAGGTCGATTAAGGAATGGGTAGGAGAATGTTGACATCTGCACTAAATGTGGCAGGGTGTACGGCAGGGTTCGTTTTGGTAAACGGTATGCTGATCGATTGATCGATGAAAACAAAAGTTAATAATTTAATTAAAGGTCACACAAAGCAGAACAAAATTTCGATGTTTGGACGCGACCATCGATCGTTATATGTAATACAAAACAAAAACAAACCTGTACCGATTGTTTCACTTTCTTATCAATTTACTAGTCCGCACAGCAGGTCTGTCTCAAAACAAAACACGAACAAACTTGCACTCTATGGAGTGCCGAAGAGGGACAGATGAGAAAAACCAAGCCATGAGCCACATGCTCGTAGCGGCTACACGCCAAGATAGAGAATGATATAAAGAACTAAAGGCAGCCGAGAACAAAACTCCACCGGCGTAAGAAACGGGGGTATGACTCTCGGAGGCAGATGGAAGGTTTGCTAGAAACGACGCGCATCAGGGTAGATGTACCAGTCGTGTGGCTAGCTATAGCACCAGTTGTCGCACTAGTGCATCATACACCAAGTGGTACATCACATCACCACAAAACGTTTTCTGATCAGTTAACCATATTCATATGACACGATAACACCTCTAATCTCTTTCCTCTCTTTCCAATCCTCCTAAAAGTAAGATGATTTTTTTTACACTTTACAACATGCAAGGTATTTGCGTTCGCGAGAGTTGTAGCAAAAATTCTCCTGAAAAACTTTGCGAAGACAATAAGTTCGTAATTTCATTCCTTTTGGAGATTTATTTCTTTTTATGCCTTCAAGCTTTGAACATGTTCGACATGTACAAGCCTACAAGCATATGGATAGTGGAGACGCATGGTGCATTGGTTCATCAACCCCTTGTGATGGGAGGTTGATTTCTGCTTTGCATAGTAGGAAATAGTTTGAGATGAAACATTCTTTAAATTCGCTTACAACTCTACAGCTCAGCTATTGATTTGAAGTTCATTACTTGTTCTTTGTTATGCGTATGAGACTAACTGCCACAATTTGCCGAGTCCGCGACGTTAGGCATAATGACGTTAGGCATAAGTACATTAGGCATAAAGAACGTTTGGCATAATTTTGCATTCTTTATGTTATAGGCTGTTTTTTGTGTCATGTTATGCCTAACGTACATTATACCTTACGTCCGTTACCCCATACCCCAATCTGCCCGTTGTCAAGTTGCAGTTAAATCAAACATGACTACAAAATTCCAATAAAACTATTATACCTATTTGAATTTTCAAGTTTTCGAGGCGCAATAGCCACCGAAAGGCGTATTTTAATAGTATCTAAAACTTTCTACAACATGCAAAAAATCTAGAAATAAAAACGAAAAATATATGATGCAAAAAGCATTTTATAGTGTTGTTAGCATAAAACGTAAAAAAATCTCCAAAAGTAACAGAATTACGAACTTGGTGTCTTCGACAAAGTTTTTCAGGAGAACTTTTGCTACAACTTTTATGTAGAATCAAACCTAATATGTTGTGAAGTGGAAAAAAAATTTTTTTCATCTCGCTTTAAAGGGGATTAATCAGTAAGGTACATATGTACCTCCAAAGAAGCGCTTACTGATAACATGTCACGAAGACACCAATACGCTAAGTTGCATAAAAAAGGTACACACTTAACTCATTTTACAGTATTCGGTAAATTTTACCGAAATCTCAACAGCAGATCTGTTCGGTAATTATTTTACAGATTTTTTGTAATTTTTTCCATTGTTCAACTGTCAAAATAACCGAAAATCAGTAAAATTATTTACCGAACAGTTCTGCTGTTGAGATTTCGGTAAAATTTTACCGAATTCGGTGATTTATTTTAAGTGTGTACTATTGAATAAACGCGCTAAAACACGATTTTAGCCTCTGTACGGCGCCAGTCAAGATGATCAATGACAGCTTCAGAAATCTGTTGATCAACCGAGCAGGGGTGGCTGCTAGGTGAGAGGAGCACTTTGAGCTGATTTTGAGATATTTTTGAATGGACAATCGGCACAAACAGAATCAGGATTGAGAATGATGGGCAAGCAGTCAGTGGAGCCATCAACGCTAGATAAAGTGAGAAAGGCTGTTCGAGAGCTAAAGTAAAGTAAGGCCGCTAGGAAGGACGGAATCTTCTAAAAGATAGGAGTTACCGACTGAACGAAAAAATCCAACAAGTGATTGAAATGATTTGGGAGGGAGAAGAAATGCCTTCGAGCTGGCTTGATGGCATCATATGAACTATCTACAAGAAAGGGCACAGGCTCGATTGTGCTAATTATTGAGGTATAACACTCCCCAGCACCGACTACAAGGTAACCTCCCGAATTCTGTTTAGCAAACTGCGTCCATTTGCGGAAATTTTTGTCGGGGAATATCAAAGCGGATTTCGAGAAGGACGACCAACAACGGACCAGATGTTCACTCTGTGACAAATCTATCTTTTATATAATAGCAGATTTGTTCGTTATCATTTCCGACGGGTTTATATGATATTTCCTCATGCGAAAATCATGAGTAAGGTTGAGCAAATCGTCAAAACTAAAATTAAAAATCGTAAAGACTAAAATTAAGATCGTATGCGCATTTTTGCCTACTATGCAGGGTCAACTAGTCCTCGATAAATTCCGGAAATATAACTTGCGGATTCATCATCTGTTTGTGGGTTTTAAGACAGCGTACGACTCGGTGAAACGGGACGAACTGTGGCATATAACGCTAGAGCATGGCTTTCCGACAAAGCTTATTAAACTGATTTATATGAAGCTGAATGAATCCAAATCAATCGTCAAAATATCTGATGAGACATCTGACATCTTCTTCTTATAAATAAAAATGAATTGGTTTGTGTTTGTATTCACATGAATTGAAAGCCACTGGATGGATTTTTGCCTTTCTCGTACAACAAAGTTGTACCGAAAGGCTATCATTTCACTCATTTTTTTTATTATTTCAGAAATTATGCTCGTTATAATCGTCTACGGGTTTATAGAATAATTTCTCATAAGAAAGTCATGAGTAAAGTGGTAAAAATCAAAAAACTCAAGTTTAAATTTGACTGTGACAATCTCTCTCCTAATTTTTTTAAGGGTAAAGAAAACCTGCAACCAGCCACCTCCTAGGTGATATGGAGCGCAGGTAATGTGAGAATGGGATCACGACTCCAATTGCAATCAAGCAATACTTCAGCAGTGTGACGATCAAGCTTTGCGGTCCCACTAGACTCCTGCTCCCCATGCACCACATGTGCTACAACACTCACCTGTCAGAGCACCGCGAGTTCCGTACAGGAGGCTCAACCCTCGGGAGTCATCACGTATTGTGTAACATAAGGCACCACACATCTGTCAATCCGGAGGTGCCTAGTGGTTAATATGTTGGTTCCTGCAGCAGACTGAGGTATCACCCCACCGACATTCCTACCCAGCTTGAACAGCTTCTCTCCCTATGTGAGAGGCGGTGTGATAGCTGGCTGGAAAACAATTTATTCGTCTTTGCGTGGATGCGTGTGGTGGAGGCGCGTGGTACATCGTGGTTTAGTAAAGCTATGGCGTTTTGCCTCGCCAAAACGCCAGATGTTTCGCTCATTTATTGGTGTTTCGTACTACCATAGAAAATCAACTGATTCTACTAGATGTTGGTCACGCGAACAGGAGCGACACCAGCCAGCAGTCTATTTTTATGAATCAACTGGCATCACATTCGAAGTCACGAATATGAAGAAGAGTTTGGTTTTAATGAAAGATTATGAATGTCTTAGATTGTGTTAGCTCGAATCTGGTGGTTTCAGGACGAGCGTGAATTTCAATGAATAGTTGATTAACACAACTGGAAATTACAGTGACTATAATAACAGTGTCGTCAAGTGTCAGAATTGGAACAGAATCATCTGTCAGCTCCATAGACATATGCATTCCAAACGAGCAGAAGACCTGTCAAACGTGGCATATGGCGGTACCTTTCTTTTAGGACTCTACTGGAAATCATGTTTTTCCGCATCCGGGACACATTAAAATGGAAATGTTTCATTTTTGTTGAGATATTTAGAATACTCTGGATCATCACTTGGCCCACGAATATTCTTCGAAAACAATGATCTGATTGTATCGTGTGATGCCCCACCTTTGTTTCCGCCAGCAGTACTGCAATTTCTCAATGTCAATGGGAGATATCACGCGATGTTTACATATCAGCCCCTCTCAATCTCTATATGAAAGGCATGACACAAAAATCTTTTTATTCCGTGACGGAACATGAGAGTTTGCAATATGTGCTTTATTTTTGTGCTAATTACCATTTACTACTCGATGGATTGAAGGAATATGATCAATTTATCGATTAGTTATTATTCTTTGCATATATCTATTAAAATAATTAGGAAGTTTAATTTTAAAACAAAGCACAACATTCTTTCATGATTAGTGCATTGTCCGCTAGAACTAGCGAATATGTAAACGGACCATAAACGATGGAAACTCTATGGAATTTGTCAGGATGGGAAAACCATGCTGATCAGTAGAAATGTAGCTCTTGCAGCTTGCGAACAGTTCGTTGTCCAAAATCATTTAAAAAATCTTGGAGTACGCTGTGTTCTCAATATTTCGTCTGTTGCTTTCCTTGTGAATTGGGAAACTTGCACTGTCGAAGTGAGGCATTTGTGCGTAATCTGCGACTCGAGTGACATGTGAATGGTCGATTTCGACACGTCTCATGTGAGGTGACCGTTTAATTTATATAGGAGGTATCGACAATTCACACTTCGTAAGATACCACAGAACACAGCACAATGTAAAGTAAAATATTTCGCTAAAAATCGGATAAATTATATGCACTATCGTGCAATGTCTGAAAAAAATCACATATATTGCCATCACATATATTGGCAGAAGTCTATGTTAGAATTTATAAGAACTCTGTCCGCTTTGGATAGACTTCGTTTCCACGATAGTTTAATGTATTACACCGACAAGCTTCAGATCCTTCATAGCATTGTGCTCGAGCTGTGCCAGAGAAGTTGGCCACGATACTTTTTCGTCTTATCGTGGCGAATGATTTTGTAAACGGGAAAGGGTATTTTAGCCCAAAATCATTCGGCCGAACGGCACTAAGCCGAAAGTCATTTCACCGAAGGCCAATAGGCCGAAAGTTGTTTGGCCGAATATGTTATTTTTTCGAACGAAACTCATCTGGCCGAGGGTCAGTAGGCCCAAATTAACATACTACCGAAAATGTCTGGTCACATGGACGAAGATGTCATTTGGCCGAAAATGTCGATTAGCCGAACATCTGATTTGGCCGTTTGGTCGAAATAGTGTTTGGCAAAAGGGTCATTTAAACGAAAATGCCACTTGCACAAACAGGTCATTTGCCCGGGCGGGTTGAACGACCCTAAATGTCATTTTTGGCCGAAATGTCATTCGACTGAACAATAGTATAAAAAGGTGAAAAGTATGAAGCGATTATTGATAATTGAGAAGTGAGAAGTGAAAAATGGAAAGTGATTAGGAAGAAATAAAGATAAACGTCTCACTTTTCAATCTTCATATCTGACTTCTCATTTCCCACAGTGCAAAGTTAGAAGTGAGGAAAGAAATGAGCAGTGAGAAGCGTGAAGTAAACGTTTCACTTATCACTCCTTTAGTTCACTTCTCACTTCTCACTATTAAAAATGACAAGTGAAAAGCGAGAAATGAGAATTCTTATTACTCACATCTCATTTCTCACTTCTCCCTGTGAAAAAAAATAATAATAAATGAGAAGTAAGAACTGCGAAGTTAGTTCGACCAAACGTTCAATTCGGCCAAGTTTAATTCGGACAGATGATTTTCAACCTAATGTGCTATTCGGATTGAGATCGCAATCCTCCAGTTCGGCTTTAAGCTCATCCTTCTTCATATCGAAGTGCATCATATTCTAGAACGGATTTGTGCCAGAGATATCATAGGAACAAACGCATCGACAACTTAAATTTATAAGCAGATACCACTTTGGAATATCGACTCCTCGTAATTTCCCTTGTTTTAGCCGAACTTATCTCTCCATAACTAGTCCACGTCGTTTTATCTTGCCTAAACACCATCGCCAATAACCCAAATGACTTCATGTGATTTAATGACGGGCATTATGTGATTGTCAAAGCATCTGCGAATATATTCTCGTCAGGTACCTTGACTTTGTAGATGACTCCATCAGTACAGCTGTTGAGGGTTGCCCTAAACGTTTTTGTTTTATTACTCAAATACTTATGATCAACAAAAATTATGAGTTCCATCGCGCATTTTGATAACAGGAAAGAATGATTTCTAAAATTGAAACATGATAATCGGATAATTTGCGATAGAGAGAAATATGGAATAAAACATAAAGCATATCATTAACATGGACATTATGAAGAAAGCAAACTAAAGATAAATTACTACAACCATACACACATACACGATACTTAACACATACACGCTATATACTATGTTTAGTACGAAAATCCTGAAAACAAATATTTTTTGATATCGATTTACACTATCTTTAAATCAATCAGATTCACTTGAATTCAAGCGGAAATTCCGAGAGAAAATGCATTTTTCGCGCACACAAGCAGCAAATATAAACGTACTGCATTTCAGTTCATCAGCAAGACCTATAGCATGCAACAATTATTACGTCGGAACACCTGGAACCAAAAGCCAAAATGACTCAAAGCTTTTCAGATTCTTTTTGGACTGATTTTTAAACTTGAGCGCAATCGAAGCAAGACATACAAAAATTTAGAATTTTCTGACAAACATAAGCTTTTCTGTATACAGCAATGCAGCAACACACTGAGAAAAATCGCCACCTGTATTTTGGTTCGCGACAGCTACAAATGCTAAGACAGCGAATTGTTTTCTACCACCAAACCAAACAGAATCGTCTTATGAATAATTGACATAGTGATACAAACACACACTTACATACATACATACAGACATCCACATGTTTATCGTGCGAATTCATACACAAACACACATAACTGTATATGTGACAATTCGGGGATTTTCCCGCCTAAAACCGAGAGACACTGACAGGCGTAATAAAAAAGATAGCGAGTGCTGACAGTGAAGCACCAAAACCAAGTATTAATTCCGATTAATTAAACGGCTGAGTAGGTGACATACAACATAAATGTAGCAAAGTACCCGAAGTAATCAAGTGGCGGAATGAGAGAGATACTGAGTAAGGGTATGATAATTTTTATATATATTATAGCCGATCATCATGTGGTGTTAGAATGGAACGGTGTTCGAGGAAAGTGGAAGACGATAGCCTATAGTTACATAGTTAATTTTTAAATACGGTATACATTAATAGGACAATTCATGAACCTCGAATCAATCCTTTGGTGGAGGCGTAAAAACATTAAAAAAAAACACAAAAAAAAGACACACACGTTTTAGTGTAACGAAAAATCCGGGTATTTTTTCCGTTTTCGACGCTTCTGTTTAAATCGATTCCATTCCCTATTTACTTAGTTGGTATTAGATTTGGAAGTGCAAGAAAAACATATGTAAGAAAACTACGGATAAGCCACACTCACAACCAACCATTAGCTTTTGATAACATGAATTATGAAATTGTAGCTTCTTAGTTATCTACTATAAAAAATACATAGATGGACATGTAAACAAAGCACGATTTAAAAACAAAACGAATTTGAATTCAGATTGGCTTAAGGCGCCTGTCAACGCGATACGCGTTGAGGCTACTCACTTTATTCACTCAGTGCCATCTATGTATCAGTTATTCATCGGTTGGCTTTGGACGTTTCACTAGCACACGTTTTTTGACTTATGTGAAATGATTTAAAGAGTAACTTTTGTTTATTGCGTAGCGAATTTGGAGTAGCGACATTCGAGTGAACGGATCATGAATTTATGAAAATGGAATTTAATGAAGTAAACCACACAAAATATCATCGCAATATGAAACCTACTAAACATAGAATGAAAATCACTTTGTAAGTAACACAAACTAAAAAAACGCTAGGATAAAAAATTGCGACCAGCATACAGATACATACACTAAGAACTGAAAACCTTGTAAACTGCAGAAACAAAGCTATAAGCGGAGACAAAAAGCGCCTGATTGATAACATTATCAAACAGAAGAAGTTCATTCCACTACATTCATACGCGGTTCCACACGAAATCATGGAACCGAGACAAGGAAAATATTCATTCAATTGTATTTATAACGAACGATACTAATTGTTGATCCTATCCTGTATCTTTTATCGATGATCAAATCAGATAAAATCCTATTCTTTTTCCATTGTTTATGTTTTCTTTAAGAAAAAGAATATCAACTATTTACTGCGAAAATTGTCATTAATTGTTAATTGTTTATACAAACAAATTAGAATCAAAATCAAACATTTCCCTCGAAAATAAAACTTTACAATTTCTTGAGACCCAAGTCGTCAAGTAAGATGCTACACATAGTCTAATGTACTCACTAGAAAACAAACAGACACCCACAACCATCATAGCGAGAAAAAGGAAGTAAATCGATACAAATACCAAAAACAAACTCACACAAACACATACTAAACGAAACAAAAGTAAAATTAACAACAATTAATATCATTCATAAATTGATTTCAACTCTTTCCTGTACACATCATCAAATCACTCTTTCACACTCACTAATACACATCCACAAACGAAAACTGACTTATTATCTCTTGCTCCCTGTAACAAAGACACGCAATAGCACTCCTGTAATATCTCCTCTCTTTCAAAGACATTAACATATGCATGTAAACAATGGCAAAGCTAACACAAGAAAGAAATCAGAAGCTAGATGTTAAAGCATAATCAGAAAAATACCAATAAATAAAACTGAGATTAACGGATCACCCTCATAACAACAAAAGCATCCACAAAAAAAACGTACATACACACATAATAGAATCACTCGCTCGTTATTGAGAGATTAGAACAAAAATTATCGAATGTGCGTAAGAGGAAACAAAATCACAATACCAACCCGAGCGAAATGCGTATGTTTAGCGACGTAAGAACAAAAAAAAATACTCTGATTCCACCACTGCCACAATTAATAAGAGGGTAAACAAAAATGAAAAAGAGAATAAATACGCACGTGCATTGGGCGAAACACGAACAAAACAACCAAACAGGGGAATACAACTACTAAAACTACAAGAACGGAAGCCGCATTTGAAAATATGTAACGAAAAAAAACAGCAAAACAAAAGGCACAGCTTAGGTAAACAGAGTGAACAATAGTTTGCAATCAGAAACAACACAAACAAACATACACACGAGGAAACAGTCAGTGGGGTGCGAGATGCAGCGAATTCAATACAACACACAAAACAATATTTCCGCAGCAGAAAAAAAAACCGCGAACAACAGAAGCAGAGGAGAAAACAAAAACACAAGAACGAGAATAAAGCGAATCGGGAGAAGAAAAAATCTACTAATAATAATTATTATAAAAAAAATAATGGATAAATATTGAAAATATGAATAATGATATGTTATGAATATATATAAATATATACATGATAAATATTGGGTTTCGTTTTTGAATTCGATGGTGATTATCACTCATGAACATTTTGTTGGAAAGCTAACTACGTTGTGTATATCCAATGCAATTTAGAATATATTCTCACGTAACAGCATTTTGTACTACATCTTTTAACAAATGTCTCTTATCTATATTCCTGTTTACATTCGAATGGGCTTTCGAACAAATTTGGATTCGTTCGAAAGTTTCGGTTGTCTGTTACATTCCATTCATAGCAGTAATGAATTGAGATAAATTCTTCGATTGTTCTTGAACAATAATTATTTGCCATTCGTTTGACTTACTGAATTATGCGTGCACTACATCTTGACACAGAAAACTTTACTATTTTCAAGTGTATCCATCATAAGCTATGATACATAGCATAGCATTACTATGAAAAATACCTCACAAAAAGTCACGTAGTTGCTTAATTTTCCTTAATATAACAGTATGTTTACACCTCTTTTTGTGTCGATTTAACTGCATCAGACAGACAACTCTCACACCTGGATTCTACGTATCGTATCCTACCACTCGACCACCGGCGACGTCACCTGTATAGGTACCGAGTTAAAAACCTAATTTTCATAGTCATCTTCCTTCAAGTCTTTCAGCCATAAGCAATCGGAAACATGCACTACATGAATTACCACGCGTCTCCATCGGTTTAAACGCGCTTTTGCTTGCATTCTCAACCAAGATGTGAATGAAATAGCAAAAGCTCTGTCCAGTAACCTAGTGTTAAGAATTTTCAACTGCACCGGGGTAGAATTAAAAATGCGAACCACTCTTAACACTCTTAATCGTTCGAAATCGAAAGCGTATTAGGTGTTTGCTTGCTAATTGGACGCGGTCGGAAATGCTCATCCCGTATCAAGCTGAGTGAAGGAAAAAAAAAACAAGTTGCTTATGTCGTATTGGCCTGGTTTTATCACTCTTCTCCTCGTACGGATCCCAGAGTTTAGAATAAATGTTGGGATTTATGACGTGGTTCTTCTATTCGGCGTTATTCCGGTGGGTCATTGGGTCAGCAGATGCAGTAAATTTGACCCTAACTTCCTTTTTGGTCCCTAATCATACCATTTGAAAAATTGTATATAGGTATTATATCAGAACCAATGGTTACACCTGTTCCAGAAATGGCCAACAAGGGTTTCTACAAAGTCCGGCCCAAAATGACCAGTTCAATCATTTCGCTACATATTAGCAATATCTTCTTCTTCTTCTTCTTATTGGCATTACATCCCCACACTGGGACAGAGCCGCCTCGCAGCTTAGTGTTCATTAAGCACTTCCACAGTTATTAACTGCGAGGTTTCTAAGCCAAGTTACCATTTTTGCATTCGTATATCATGAGGCTAGCACGATGATACTTTTATGCCCAAGGAAGTCGAGACAATTTCCAAACCGAAAATTGCCTAGACCGGCACCGGGAATCGAACCCAGCCACCCTCAGCATGGTCTTGCTTTGTAGTCGCGCGTCTTACCGCACGGCTAAGGAGGGCCTCGCATATTAGCAATATGCGAGTCTCAAAATACAGCATTTTGCAAGACAAGTGATTCAAATAAGATTTTGAGGACAGTTCCGATGCCCTTGATTGAGCCTCTGGAGGCATCAAAAACAGTTCTTGGAACTCCTTTCAGGATGGTCAATATCTAGAGAATCATATCTCGATGTCATAGTTCCATTTGTCTTACAAAATGCCGACTTTTGATACCCATATTGCCATAGTTTATGACATTTTGAAAATAGCCAATTTTGATCCTTCCGAAGGCTTCCTCAATGGTCCCTCCCAACTGACCCTTGGGTGGCCAATATGCCTAGAATGATATCCGAATGTTATAATCCAACTTGTTTTGCAAAATGCTAAAGTTTGATACCCATTGGGGTGGTTCAAAAGTCGATTTCGCTCCACAACGAAGATTCTGTCTCTTGTTCTGAGTGTCCTCCGAAAATTTGAGCTGATTTGAGCATGAGCATGAACATGATTGACCGCCCACGGTTGCTACTCCGTTATTGCCAGGTCAGCTGAAGTTACACAGAGAACCAACAGATGATGTTTGGGACTAACATCATCTTCAATGTGTAAAAACTGGTGACCCAAAATCAAGCAATACCAGCGCCGGCCGTGTCCGAATGCAGGTCAATTGGGGAACAGGTAGGAAAATGATGACGTGATACTCGCTTTGATGGAAGCCGACGAGTCATCTGCACTTCCACGAGAAATCACTGGGATGTTGGATATATGGGGTAGGATGTGTAGCAGGGTTCGTTTTGGTAAACGGTTTGCCGTGTGTAACGTGTAGTTTGACGAAGTTTAAACAAAAAACACAATCGAACGCGCACTAGATAATTGACTTATCGACCGCACTTAGCAGAACAAAATATTTCGATGATCGCGCGATCACTCTGCGTACTACTAAAAAAAAACGACAGAACACGCACTTATTTTTCATTTGTTAATTAATTTAATCACCCGCACAACGCAGAGCCAAATATATCAATGATCGCGCGATCGTTCTGCTTATTAGAGGAAACCCGATCGGACGCGCACTAATGTTTCATTTGCTCAATAATTTATTCACCCACACAAAACAGAACAAAATATTTCGAAGATCGCATGATCGTTCTGTATTTGTTAATTAATTCACTCATTCGCACAACGTAGAACAAAATATTTAGGGGATCGTGGGATCGTTCTGCGCACCAGAAGTTCCCACAATTACATTGATTGTTCAATTTGTTTAAATATAATCTCTGGAAAGAAACTGGCCTGCAATATTTTAAACATATAAATCACGGGTTGAAAACGTACACTAGATTTTTTGTAGCATGGAAAAGTAGTACGATGCCAGTACACTCTATGTTCAGAACTATTATTCTATCCTATATTTGTCATTTCATGTTCTACTCTGTTTTTCATGAAACAATTTGATATATAGGTTTTAAGGTGAAAATTGTTAAAAGAATCTGAATAAAGAAAACTAGCATTTCTATATAGGGAACAACTGATCTGATATTTTCTTGTGTATCAGTTAATGTATGGATTTGTAGAATTGCCTATTGAGTTCACTACCGGTTTGTATAAAAACCAGAATATTTGTGTTCAGGCGCTGTGAAGAGTATTTTATTAGACATTAATTGAACGTTTTATCAAAGCGTTTCAATAGATATTATAATAAGTGATGCTTCCCTGTATCGCAAAAACATGTAGCATTAAAAAGACAGTAGTCTTGAGCTAGCAGAGAAATAAATAAATCAAATCTTCGTTGTATTTTCTGGTCACCCGCTTTTTGATTTGACCTATTTTGTTTGGGAAATGTTTGGAAATCTATTTTCAGAGCCCAGATTTCCAGAGATTTTTTTTTCAGGAAGTATATCTCTTGAAGGCAGCATGAATTAAAACTAACTCCGGCAATACGCCGTATTTTTCTCCTATCGTTAGAAGAGATATAACACTACTCCACCCAATTCTATTCTCCGATCACGTATCTCGACCTTACCACAAAAATGCCGTCCTTAGTGCCTCATATCTGACTTGATTTTAATCGAATCAATTGAAGACGGTTCCACTGTCGAGGTCGGAACACGTATCCGTATAGTCACTATGAAGTATAAACACTATATACTCCAAAGACGATCTGTGGTGAAGGCTAGTGTAGCCAAACGAGCACGACGTCACGAGTGCAATTTAAGACCCGGACGTCGTAGTCGCGTGGTACACTGTGAAAAAAACAGAAAAACACAATAAAACAAGATGGCTCAACCGTGTCTCCGCTCGTCCATGGAAACTACAGCGTGGATGGATTCTATTTAAATATGTTACCAAACCTTTTTTTTTAACCTGTGTTACATCCAAACATCCGATAATTGAAATCAAATTAAAATTGAAGCTTTTCAAAATATCCGGAAAATTCGATTATCAGAAAAATAAAAAATTTCAGATATCCAGAAATAGAGTCTAATCTGCAGTATAGTGGAATCAGACAGATATTATGACAGCTGTATGAGCTAAGTGATTGGTTTTGAAAACCACTTCACTTCAGAAAATTCATCACATCGACTTTTGGCTTCTTTTACTTTTCTTCTTAGAATATAAGATAATAACGCGAAACACGCGTTCGTCACTCTTTGGGTCACTATAAATGTCCTCGGTGATAAGAAGCTCGCTTGGATAGTCTAGACATAGCACCGTGAAAATCGTTTAAAGATTTTGTTTTAATTTCTAAATAAAATAATTCATAATTGGATTTTAATTGTTATCTAATATTTGTATGTAGCTGAAACCCGTTTTTATCATATCACTCTTGTCATTTCACCGGGTGTATATAATTTATAAAAAAGTATTTTTCTCATAAAATTAAATTTCTATAGAATTAACAAGGCTCCGCAGTATAATGATAAAAGGAATTGGCTCACCAAATTGTTCATTTTTATTCCGTTGGCGACATATATTGTGCTTCCAGTTGAAAACCGAAGTAAGCTCTCGCGACGATTGAGTTTTCCTTATTTCCTGATGTCGCAACTGCATCGCGACTAGTGCGCATCTATGCCACCGCCGTGCGCCATGATGCGCACTAGTCGCGACGTAGTTGCGACAAAAGGACAACGGAGCAAACACGAATGTCGAGAGAACTCACTTCGGTTTTCAACTGGAAACCTAATATGTAGTGGTTATATTGATTGTGGCCACTGTATCTGGTTGATTCCCATCTCGATTGTTCACACGTTTCCTCGGTTCAAAACTTCATTGCTCCTTCGATGAACAATCACTTCCTTCATTCACATTCAAAAATTTACCACAATCGTGGCTACCCTAAATTTAACGCTATTCAAAAGTAAAACAAGAGTTCCTTAAAACATTTTTACTGTTTTTCGAAGTCAATTCAATTAAGAATTGAAAATATGACAGCATGTGAAATGTAAATTTATTCATTGCATCTGAATCAGTAAAACACTTAATCACTTCTGCAAATTTAGAATGACTGACAACACTATCACTTTTCCGTATAACTTACACAAAATCGTCGGACATGCAAAGATCATTCATATTTCAAGGCAAACATGGCATCGGCCGAATGTGAAAAATTTTCAGCCGACTCGAGAAAAAAAATCTGTCTAAAGATAAAAACACCACCGTCCGCGCGCGAAGCTTACTTCGATCTCATCCCTCCGAAAATTTGAGCTGATTTCTATAAAAACTGATTTAGCACACGCCGTATAGGGAACTTATTTTTTTCATTACACTGATTATGATGCTTCTCCACTCGAGTTTTCAAGAGAACCCCATACGCAGCTACTGCTAGAATAGTCAATTTAAAGGTATAGGGTAGAAATGGAAACGGTATGGAGGTTTATTTTCGGTTCTACCGATTGCTAAAACATGGAAAATTGAGAGAAAGATACAAAGTAGGAGAATCGAACGGACCTATGATTGAACCCAGTGATTTAAAATTAATTCCACTAATGAAAATTTTCTGCCCGATTTTAGTCCCCGTGCATTTTAAATGGGGCCAGGATTTTGATTTTCCTTGCCCAAATCCCTAAAACCGCAGATCGAATTCCCAAGGTGTGAGGCTACCTTTTAAAAAAGCATATCTTCTCTTCTTCTTCTTTTCTTCTTCTATATATAAAAATGAGTTTGCATTTCCTTCGAGGCATATAACTCATGAACGCATCTACCGATTTGCAAGATTTCCTCACTAATCGATTCATCTTACGATCTGTGATTAAGTTTTGCAAATTTGAATGGAAAATTCGAAATTTTCCGAAATAAAATAATAGGGCGAATTAAGAGAAAACCCAATGCAATCTCACAAAAATTGATTGCGGGGCAATTGACAGTTAGAATGCAAAATAATACTGTAACGACTCTGTGTTAAACTGCAATGAGATTCCTTAGGAATCCCATTAAACAACTGGCAGTATGTGGCTGTGCCGTCTCTCAAGAAAAAGAGAAATTGTTACTCTCGCGTTCCGTGTTCATGGCACCACCCCAAGGTCTCTCTCACCATCCAGAAACCAGGAAATTAACCGACCTTGAGAAATCTGAGTGTCTGCGCAGTGAGGTAGCTCGCACCCCCAGCAATGAGGATTGCATTCGGGATTGTGGTACACACAGAGAAAGAATCTAGAAAGAAGATCCTCGGCATACGACAAAAATTAAAAGAGAAAGTTAGCCTAAAAACTTTGGTATTATATAAGCGAACTATTAGTGTGAGAACTATCGAATTGTCGGAAATTTCTCTTAAAAGTTAATCCAAAGTGCGAGGAGTGAGACAAGCATAGCTTCCCTTCAACGAAGGGTTTTTTCTTGGGTTTAGGCCCCTAGGGCTTGAGGCTCGGACTGGTATCTTGTCCGGAATCACCGATCTCACCAATATCCGGTGAGTAGATGAGAAGTCCTCCACCGATGAGCAGTGCTGCAGTAGACTCGAGGCTCATCGTTCGAGAGATCTAGCCCATAACTTTGCCAGCATCAGTGTCTCTCGGTCATCTCTCGGTACCCGCCACCACTATCGTGAGAGACCTCACCATAGCAGTTCGCCTTACGCTCACCGGAGCAGAGTATAAACCTCGACGATTACCTCTACGCTCCCGCTCTCTAAGTGGTACTCTATCTCGACAAACCATCTACCCTTCGGTCGACGCCGACTCAACCAAGGCGCGGTGGGTATCTCTCGTCTTTTAGACCTCAGTGCACGAGAACTCACTACTCTACGGACCGTTCCAACCGGCTCCCATAAGGCATCGTTAGAGAGAATCACACATCGTGAGAGAGAGTCGCACTTGCTGAAGCCTCAGGATAGATTCTGAACCAAGACCCGCGCCCGCTCGATTTTCCGGTACCCTGGCGCACCATCATACATTTATATCTCGGTGAGCCACCGGGGTACCCATCTCAAGTTGACACAGAGAGAGGAACTCACACTAGTTGTCGTTGCTGGACAGTTCCACAGCAGGGTACACCTCCATCGCGACGCTTCGTCACCGATTCTGGGTTGCCGTGAGAGATCGCGTCACAGAGGCCCGTGACAGCGAGACCAACCAATTTGTTGCATGTGGTGCATCACATCTGCAGTTCGATCTGTCGCAACGACGTCCAACGTAAAAACAAAGCTTGCAAGTAAGTGATTAGGAACTTTGAGCTCAAAGTAGGATCCCCCCAAAGATTGTAAACCTCCTTAGACCTAAAATACAATTGTTTCTTCGCGAAAGTGTGATCTGTTTTCATGATTAGTTTTTTTTAAATCTGAGATCTTCGTTCTAATTCTTAGTTCGATTAGCTTCCGTTTGGATGGTCAAAGAATCACGAGTGTTTGAGCCACTTTAGAAAACTCGCCCAAAGATAGGGTCTCAAAGCCGGATCTATAGAAAGCGTCTCTCTAACCCGGGAGTGGCGCTTAAGCTGCTGTACGTTGTGTGCAGGACACGAACGTTTCAATACAACCCGAGCAAGATCGGGTACGTACTACAGTCAAACCTCCATGAGTCGATGTTCTATGACTCGATATCGACTCATGGAAGCAAAATATGCCATATAAAAAAATATTTTCTGGGTTACTGTGATGGTCCCTTCAAATAGCTTACCAGGGGTTTTCTACTCCACATCTCGATATTTCCATGAGTCGATGGTCCCTTCAATACCGACTCATGGAGGTTTGACTGTAGTGCATAGTTTCCCAAAATGGTGGGTCGCGACCTCCCAGCCTGTGTAAATCTTGCGACCCCTTGACTTTGGGAAGCTATGTACTAGTTAGTGCATTTATAATTGTATTTCAACCTAAACCAAACAAATTCATCGCGTGAACAATTGAACTGTGTTATAATACATAATCGAGAATATGAGTAATTAATAGATTTTTATTTAATTGTTTTCCTCCCACAATCAATCACACAAATCGTCATTGCGGTTTTTTATTTCCACGACGTTTTTATAACTTATCTGATATTCTAAGATGCGTAATGTTCCTCATTGCAATGCATGGTTTTCCTTTCTGCGTATCTGCTCTTTTAATTTATAACATGTTCTCATTTCAATAACGATCGAGATCGGAGGACTGGGGCGCAAATAACAAAAAGAAATACACCTCCTAAAAATTAAAAAAATTTAATAAATAAACAATTAAGAACTTTCCACAAAACAAAAGTAAATTAGCACTTTTAAAAACAAAACTGCAATTAGAAAAGAAGATTTTTCTTGAAGTAATACAAAATTTCCATAATTGATGCAATATTAGCAATAAACAATAACAAAATCTCCCACAAAAGAGTATGAACTAGTGTGTTGAGAAAAAGAGAATATTCTTCCGATAGCTCTGAAATAAACAAAACAAACAATCTCAAGTTAGTTAAAGTTTGTACGGCACCAGAACTGGATATGTTTGATTTTATTATTAGTATCACCAATCTCCAATCCACCAATCACCAATCATTTTCATGCTCGTTTAACAGAGACACGTTTGACAGTTTATTTGGAGACAGAGGATTCCCGACTAGAAGACCATATCAAAATTATATCAACATATGTTATTATGTTATACTCAAGGAATGTAATTGTCGCTGAAAATGCAAAAAACAAACGACAAAAGAGAATAGCGATAACTCTTTGGCCTCATCTGCAGAGGATAAATACATTGTTGCGTTCCATTTTATTTTCAACAAACATGGAGAGGAAATTGTTGTAAACTTTTCAAACCGCGATAACTTGTATATTTCAGAAGTAAATCACAAATCATGTCAACAAATGGTTAAGTTTATGTCTAAACATTGATAACTGATAATTATTTAACCGAAAACATCATCGAAAACCAATTACTTCTCAAAATTCGCGGCAGGCGATCATTGTCCTATTCTGTTGCAGTTTGGGACAAACGCTTGTTGCGAGTTGAGTTTGTCCCAACATTTACAAGAGAGGACAATGTTGTTGTCATTGGCAATGTTGTTATTTTACATTCTCTGGTTATACTACATTTTTATAACAAACTTTGTTAGAAACATGGTGCAGGATGTTGTTAAAATATCTAAATTTATATAAAAAATTACACTACCTAAAACAAAAAAGCTATCAAATTTTGTTACAATTTTATCATAAAAATAACATATTTTGTTAGAAATTTATAACAGAATCAGATACAAAATATATTGTTTACTGTGCAGTTATAATTTTTTACAAGTCGTGATAGGTCTCCATAGTTTGATTAACAATAAGAAATATTTATTTTTGTCTGAAAAAGAATATTTTTCAAGAACATGAAACTAACAACATTGCAAATTAAACAACCTTTTCAAATTATATCACCGTTGTGGTATCTACATGGCTAAAGACTTTGCTACATATATTTTAATTGCCTACTGTTGGGCAATTCGGTGTTAAGCTTTTTTTTTATCTTTTTATGATAAAATCTTGTTAAAACACTTGAAAGATATTGACTACTAAGAACAAAATTGTATAAAAGTAAGTTATAAATATCACAATATGTTGTGTTAAGTATTTGTTATACTCTTCTCGTCGGGGTTTATATTCGCTCATCTATAATGAATATATTTGTAGTTTGTGGTTTGTGGCGCCTGCCTAGGATGTGGTGGGGTTTGACAGTGGGCCCTGTTAAACCTCTATAAAAAGCTGCATGTATCCGCAAGTAGGCTCCGCCAAAGCGACCGTGTGCCGCTCAAAGCGTACAAGCCCAAGTCCTGGTGTTAGGTGGGACGCTAAACAGCCCTGACACGACGGCCCTCCGACGAGACAGGAGGTTTGCGCAGGCCCAATAAGCCGCCTTTAAAAACAACTATTACGAACGACATAGAAGATAAGACGACTCGATACAATCGGCAACGACCTAGGCGACGAATAAAGGATCATGATTGGAAGCTTGGAACATGGAACTACAAATCGCCAGGCTTCGCAGGCTGCGACAGGATAATCTACGATGAATTACATCCCCGCAACTTCGATGTCGTAGCGCTGCAGGAAATCTGCTGGACAGGACAGAAAGTGTGGAAAAGCGGGCATCGAGCGGCTACCTTCTACCAAAGCTGTGGCACCACCAACGAGCTGGGAACCGGCTTCATAGTGCTGGGAAAGATGCGCCAACGCGTGATTGGGTGGCAGCCAATCAACGCAAGGATGTGCAAGCTGAGGATAAAAGGCCGTTTCCTCAACTATAGCATCATCAACGTGCACTGCCCACACGAAGGGAGATCCGACGACGAGAAAGAAGCGTTCTATGCGCAGCTGGAGCAGACATACGATGGATGCCCACTGTGGGACGTCAGAACCGTCATCGGTGACATGAACGCTCAGGTAGGAAGAGAGGAAATGTATAGACCGGTCATCGGTCCGGATAGTCTGCATACCGTATCGAACGACAACGGCCAACGATGCATAAACTTTGCAGCCTCCCGTGGAATGGTAGTTCGAAGCACTTTCTTCCCCGCAAGAATATACACAAGGCCACATGGAAATCACCTAATCAAATAACGGAAAACCAAATCGACCACGTTCTAATCGACGGTAAATTCTTCTCCGACATCACGAACGTACGCACTTACCGCAGTGCGAATATTGAATCCGACCACTACCTCGTTGCAGTATGTCTGCGCTCAAAACTCTCGACGGTGATCAACACGCGTCGGAGTCGTCCGCCGCGGCTAAACATTGGGCGGCTACAAGACGATAGACTAGCCCAAGACTACGCGCAGCAGCTGGAAGTGGCACTCCAAACGGAAGAGCAGCTAGGCGCAGTATCTCTTGAAGATGGCTGGAGAGATATTCGATCCGCCATTGAAAGCACCGCAACCACTGCACTAGGCACGGTGGCTCCGGATCAGAGAAACGACTGGTATGACGGCGAATGTGAGCAGTTAGTTGAGGAGAAGAATGCAGCATGGGCGAGATTGCTGCAACACCGCACGAGGGCGAACGAGGCACGATACAAACGGGCGCGGAACAGACAAAACTCGATTTTCCGGAGGAAAAAGCGCCAGCAGGAAGATCGAGACCGTGAAGAGACGGAGGAACTGTACCGCGCTAATAACGCACGAAAGTTCTATGAGAAGATGAACCGTTCACGTAAGGGCCACGTGCCACAGCCCGATATGTATAAGGACATAAACGGGAACCCTCTTACAAACGAGCGTGAGGTGAACCAAAGATGGCGGCAGCACTACGAAGAGCACCTGAATGGCGATATGGTAGACAACGGTGGCGGTATGGTAATGAACCTAGGAGCACGCGCGCAGGATATGCGACTTCCGGCTCCGAATCTCCAGGAAATCCAGGAGGAGATCGGCCGGCTGAAAAACAACAAAGCCCCTGGAGTTGACCAACTGTCAGGAGAGCTGTTTAAACATGGTGGTGAGGCACTGGCTAGAGCGCTGCACTGGATGATTACTAAGGATTGGAAGGATGAGGTTTTGCCGCACGAGGGGATGGAAGGTGTCGTGTGTCCCATCTACAAAAAGGGCGATAAGCTGGATTGTAGCAGCTACCGCGCAATCACATTGCTGAACGCCGCCTACAAGGTACTCTCCCAAATTTTATGCCGCCGACTAACACCAATTGCAAGAGTGTTCGTGGGGAAGTATCAGGCGGGATTTATGGGTGAGCGCTCTACCACAGACCAGGTGTTCGCCATACGTCAGGTATTGCAGAAATGCCGCGAATACAACGTGCCCACACATCATCTATTTATTGACTTCAAAGCCGCATATGTTACAATCGATCGGGACCAGCTAATGCACGAAAACGTATTTCCGGATAAACTGATACGGTTGATCGAGGCGACGATGGAACGGGTGATGTGCGTAGTTCGAGTTTCAGGGGCATTCTCGAGTCCCTTCGAAACCCGTAGAGGGTTACGGCAAGATGATGGTCTTTCGTGTCTGCTATTCAACATCGCTTTGGAGGGAGTAATACGAAGAGCAGGGATTGACACGAGTGGTACGATTTTCACGAAGTCCGTCCAGTTATTTGGTTTCGCCGACGACATTGATATCATGGCACGTAACTTTGAGAGGATGGAGGAAGCCTACATCAGACTGAAAAGCGAAGCTAAACGGATTGGACTAGTCATCAACACGTCGAAGACGAAGTACATGATAGGAAGAGGCTCAAGAGAGGTCAATGTGCGCCACCCAACACGAGTTTCTATCGGTGGTGACGAAATCGAGGTGGTTGAAGAATTCGTGTACTTGGGCTCACTGGTGACCGCCGATAACGATACCAGCAGAGAAATTCGGAGACGCATAGTGGCTGGAAATCGTACGTACTTTGGACTCCGCAAAACGCTCCGATCGAATAGAGTTCGCCGCCGTACCAAACTGACTATCTACAAAACGCTTATTAGACCGGTAGTTCTCTACGGACACGAGACCTGGACGATGCTCGTGGAGGACCAACGCGCACTGGTAGTTTTCGAAAGGAAAGTGCTGCGTACCATCTATGGTGGGGTGCAGATGGCGGACGGTACGTGGAGGAGGCGAATGAACCACGAGTTGCATCAGCTGTTGGGAGAACCATCTATCGTTCACACCGCGAAAATCGGAAGACTGCGGTGGGCCGGGCACGTAGCCAGAATGTCGGACAGTAATCCGGTGAAAATGGTTCTCGACAACGATCCGACGGGAACAAGAAGGCGAGGTGCACAGCGGGCAAGGTGGATCGATCAGGTGGAGGACGACTTGCGCACCCTCCGCAGACTGCGTGGTTGGCGAAGTGCAGCCATGAACCGAGCTGAATGGAGAAGTCTTTTATGTGCAGCACAGGCCACTCCGGCCTTAGTCTGATGATAAATAAAAAATTGTAGTTTGTCCTATTTCATTTTCACACCATTTTGTTTTTTTCTTTGTCCCAGTGCAGTAACGCTTCGAGTTCCTTCGATTGCTCACAATAGTTGCTCAGTTTCCTGAGGTCACCCAGTGTTGCAGGTATGAGAAGTGAATTCAAGAAGTGAGCTACTCATTTCTGACCACAACAGTAACAGCATCATTGCACAGAATTGAATACAGCAAAATAGTGCACGTTTAAGGCTCTCCCAGACCTAAGCGATTTAATCGCCGCGACGACGACAACTAGTCGCTTCCCACCCGAAAGACTTCTGTCATATAAGCTTAAAACGCTATTGTACTTCAGTTCAATCAAAGTTAATTGCCTATTTCCGGGGATTAAATAACCCGACTTGGACATTAATTTACAATGTTGTGAAAAGTCATATGTGAATATATACGTGGTGTGGAAGATATTGATTTGGAAAATGTATTGGAGGTAACCACTTTCCCTTCGATGGGACTCGAACCCATGACCCTACAGTACGCTAGACTGGTGCTTTAACCAACTAAGCTACGAAGGACCTCCGTCGGCCTTCGCAACCTAGCGGCTACTGAACGAGCTCGAGATTCCCAAATTAGACGCATAGTCCAATCCTTCGCAATCCATTTCTCAAGCAAACAATTGCAAATTTCTGAAATGAAAATATTCTTCATTTGCCCGTATCGGACCTGCGTTTCAATAGATATAAGCATATATTGAGAAGCACTTTCTCTAGGGGTCCAAAATAGGACAGTTACCCTACCGTTTCCTACTATGGAATGCAGAAATTAATCTCCCATCAGAATTGATGAACCAATGCACCATGCGTCTCCATATGCTTGTATGCTTATCAGACTGGCCCAGGATACAAAAGTCGTCCGATTCTACAGGGGCACCCCAAGTTTTGCCTTTGGTGAAAAATCATTCTCTGAAAATTTCAGTCTGATCGGTTATTGCATAAGCTGGCGCAATTGATTTGAAGTTAATATGGGGGTTTCAGACGAAATATATGAGAAAATACACCTCTGTTACTATTTCGTACAGGAAATTGCATTGAATAGTCCGATTGAGCCCAGATTTGCAGGAAACGAAGTTAGCATGCCAATGAACAATTCGACATAAAAATTCGACATTATTACTAAATAAACTTAAAATCAGTTTTTGGCTGATTTATTTGGAGTTGGGTAGAGCACTTTGAAATTCATTAATTGCCATGAAAACATACGCATGCAATCAAAGGTGCCTGCGATGCGTGATTTCGCGCGCACTGAAACATAAGTAACAGCATGCGCGCCACAACACATATCGCAGCTACCTTCGATTACATGCGCTTGTTTTCAAGGCAATTAATGAATTTCAAAGTGCTCAACCAAACTCCAAATAAATCAGCTAAAACTAATTTAAACTTTATTTAATAATAGTAGAGTTTTATGTGGAATTATTCATTGGCATGTTAACTTCATTTCCTGCAAATCTGGGCTCAATCGGGCTTTTTCCATCCAATTTCTTGTACGAAATAGTAACAGCGGTGTATTTTTCCATATATTTCGGCTGAAACCATATTAACTTCAAATCAATTGCGCCAGCTTATGCAATAACCGATCAGGCTGAAATTTTCAGAGAATGATTTTCTTATCCAAAGGCAAAACTTGGGGTGCCCTGCAGAATCGGACGACTTTTGTATCCTGGGCCAGTCTATTATACATCGAACATGTTCAAAGCTTGTTAACATAAAAAGCAATAAATCTGCAAAAGTAATGAAATTAGTAACATAGTATCTTCAACAAAGTTTTTCAGGAGAAGTTTTGCTACAACTCTCGCATGTTGTTAAGTACAAAAAATATGATTCGAAATTTCTGATCATAATATCTGGTTTACAGTTCGTCTTTAACTTTTCCATACCAACGAAATAGGTGCTTTAATGAACATTATGCAAATGGGTTGCATAATATTCATTATAACACTCATTTGGGTGCTATAATAAAAAACCAACATCAGAACAGTAGTTACATGACCACATTTTGCTGATTTAGCTTGGGTAAATGTTCAAATGGTTTTTTTTCTGCGTCGCGTAATAAATAAAATGGCATAAAAAATTTCCAAAGGAAAGAACATCTATCGCTTCACGGCTTACAGAACTATGCAATGTGGCACGGTAACGTGGAATCTGATGGTTCTCTACAGCAACATAATTTATTGGCAAGAATGATCATGTGGAGCAAATTAGACTGTACAATTTTGGTACAGATCTATCATATTGAAGTCCATTTTTCGTCATTGCAGGCCTGGTAGCGAGTCACTTTTTAGTTGGTCACTATTTTTGAGTCTAGTCACTAAAAAGTCACTATTTGCATCCAAAAGTCACAAAAGTCACTATTTTTCGGAAAATGGTCACTAAAGTCACTATTTTTGCATTGCCTATTGTAAAAACCCAGATTTATCCACCTAGCGGTGATGGCGCCTTTCTCGTGCATTATGAAAATAGTATTTTGGCCATTACTCTTGAGCCCATAGTCCGATCTGGATCAGTTTTCAATAGGAAACAATGGGAGAGTATTCTGCGTCGAATGCAACTTGTTGCGAGTAAATCGGTTGAGGATAAGTACCTGAAAAATGAGTGACATTTTTTTTGGGCGGGTGCGCACAGACACACACACATACACACACACACACACACACACACACACACACACACACACACACACACACACACACATACACACAGACATCACCTCAATTCGTCGAGCTGAGTCGATCGGTATATAACACTATGGGTCTCCGGGACCCGGTTTGTTTTTGGAGCGATCATATAGCCTTTACCGTATACTTAGTATACGAGAAAGGCAAAAATCAAAATAAAAATCATTTGTACCTACTATTATTATTAACCAAACCAAATATAAATATATAGTATACAATTTGGGACATATGCACCAAAAAGTACCAAGTGTGTTTATTTCCGATTCATGTCAACTATGATCTCTTTCTTCACGAGTGGAATTTGTTAACATGCGAAAGGCTGACCTCGAGTATAGAGTACAGAATTGAGGAGTTTTGGAACCAATACCTCGTCTGTTGGTGGGCGTACCCTCTGGTGACAAAGATTGTGAACCCACTTCAGTTTCATCACATGACAATAATGTTTGTTGGCTCTCAATGTCTTGCGACCCTTCGGGATAAGACAGGGGAGGAAGGTTGAAAGAAATTGTAGAGCAAGTTTAAGTCAGAAGTAATTCTGGCACAAGCCAGGTTAGATGGCGTTTTGACCTCGGTTTTGACCGTGCGAAAAAACAGGATTTGCAAAAATGAGTTGCGGATCATATGCAGGAAGTCATAAAAAAGGCTTGATTAATGGCTTCTTCACAAAGAAAAACAAAATGACACGAGGCTGTGCTCATTTTTGCTAACGAGGGTGTTCATTTTACTGTACTCAGCGCTCTTAACTCCGGCGAGATTTGTAAAAAAATATATAAAAGGATTCTGTTCATTAATAATTAAGAATAGATAACCAAAAAACTACTGTGGAGGTAAATGAATTTTTCGGATTTTTTAAAATCTAAAATATAATTAGATTTAATTGATTTTTTCAACTCGATATTATTTGGTCACCCATTTTTATCAAACTTAAAATCTTGAATAGTAAAGTCTGCCATTTAGAAATTACAGTTTATTAGAATTTCTGAATTTTTATCAGGAGACCATGTTTTTGGACTTTTAAAATGTTCCTCAGAATGCCACGTCGTGTTCGAAATCTTAAAAACTTCATTTTAATTTGTTGTTAAACCGTAGTTAAATAACAGGAAAAATCGTTTTTTTTTAATTTCTTCCTTATTTTAATTACTTTATATTTTTCAAACAAACGGTCCTACCAAAGATTTATAACCTTTGTGAATCCGAATAGTTCCGCCTGCGAAGCAATTAGATCAGAAAACTTCGAACTCATATTAAATAACAAATGTTGTAATTATCAACATAATTTTGGGTTACAACTTGTAACACACTACCCGTTTCTCGTTACGCCGGATAGATACCTTCTCGTGATGTGTTACGACCTAATATGATGTACCATGGCCACATTGCTAATTTCTGGCTAATCCAACGAATACCATCCTCAATATCCAACTCCGTGGTACTTATGACAGTTTCGCAGTCGCTGGCCGCTGCTTCTATCCTTTCCATCCTTACGGTGAAGATGGGCGTGACCAGTGGCAGTAATTTTCATGCTTTTGTTATTTTTGCCTTTTCTTGATTTCTGATAGCATTCTAGATAAGGTATTTGAAAATAAAACACTTGTTGGCAATCTACAAATTTTAATGTAACTTGTAGCTCTAAACAAGTTTAAAAACTCCATACAAAAGTCACTACTCGGTCACTTTTTCTGCAATTGAAAGTCACTATTTGGTCACTTTTTTGTCATCGTTGGTCACTAAAGTCACTATTTCGAACGGCATTCATCGCTACCAGCCCTGTCATTGCAAAAAATAGCGTGCAAAACTCGATTTTTTTTTCAGCATTCGTAGTATTTAGCCAACTCGGCAACCCTCGTTTGATAAACGTACAACTCGTGCTAAAAAAATCATCTTTTTGCATCTTGTTGCACAAACTACTATTTCATCATCACGTTTAGGGGGATCGAGGCTAAATATACCTCCAAAGAAGTGCATCGAATTATTGATAAAATATCTCGAAGAGGCCTTTACGCTAAATCACATAATGAAGGTACTATTGAATAAACGCGCTAAAAACACGATTTTAGCTACCGTGCAGCCGTTTCTACTCCTAACGATAATTTCAACGATCACTTTGTTGAGCTCTAACAAAAGCGACATAAGACAACTTGTCTTAAACGAATTTCCGCGACTATTTTACAGATTTCACTTGGCGGCGGAATGGTTTCGGCACACAAAAGACAGCTAAATATTTATGTGGATTCTTGCCGGATAACTTGGCCAAGTTTTGTTTTCCGTAAAGAAGATGACCATAGTTGTAACCGTTTGGTTACAAATTGTTAATTTTTGTTTTGTTGTCATGTTGTTTTGTCGGAGCCTTTACGTTTCTCGTGTAATACCACCAGAGCTACCACAGAAGCGTTAGGGTTTGGTACCGCTGTAATTATATGAGAGTGCTATAAAACATCCAACATGGCATCAAGTTTGGATAAATGCCATGTTGGATAAAAATGACATGCCAAATTGCGGGAAATATGGAGGAATTTGTTTTAAAGAGAAGCCATTGCCAAATTTCGGCCTCTTTGATATCAGGCGTCCGTGTGCTGTAGACGTGTTTAAGTGCAGTGAGAACAGTGACCAACCCCCCCCTTCCTAGCAGGAGCTAGATTGCACATTGGGGAAAAGTGTTCAGGTAATTCCGAAGCCTGTATTGTGAAACTGGGAGTTAATTCCTCTGTGTCCTTTAGGACCTCTTTTGTTCTCTTTTTCTACGTCGTTTTCGGACTGCTTTTCCGTCCAGCACACGGCTCGGCCCGCGAAGCCTTCAGGCTTCCGCGCCTAATCCGTCAAGGATTGTGACGTCCTTCATCGGACGATTCCTCGGGCTGTAGGCCCTAACCGTAAAGGAGGAATTCCCCTCTCGGCCGTCCAAGGTGGCTAAGACGCCTGCCCACTATCGTCCAGCAACGCCCGCTGGTCCCGTCGGACGAGAATCGTCCGCATCGCCACTCGCCTCGCTATTCTGGCGAGAATCCTGGCCGCACAGCTGGACTGGAGTCGCTGTGTCGGCTATTCCGGCCTCAACATCGAGAGTACCAGCGGTATGTACCGGTACCATCGTTGAAACTAGGTCACCCTTAACAAATTAACACAAATTTATTACACAGAACAACACGCACACGCCACAATTAGGAAAAATAAAATCCAGTAAATTAGTTTTTGTTTACCGCGAAAAACCCTTGATTACCCAGTAGTTAGCCGACCCTGGGATTGCCGGAGAGTCTCTTGTGTCCTGGTCTGGCCTGGCTATTGATTGTTGACGATTTAGGAAACTCTAGTTTCATAGTAATCCGAAGAAGCGAATAATAGACCAGGAGCCTGATTTCTACGGGTCTCCGGCAGATTCGTTCATTTTCGGAGAAGAATTCACGATTGGAAATCAGCTGTTTGATAATGAAAAAACTCAGATGTCGAAGCCATTAAGAAGATCGAAAAGAAACGCGAAGAAGATACGCCAAGAAGGTTTTAAATATTATTAGTTTAGATATGAAATAATGAAATGAGTTAGTATTTTAGCATATTCGAGACATTCGAGTTCGATTTTAAAGTAAATTTTTAAGGATGTCTAAATTCTTAAAGAAGGAAGGAGTTGTTGTATTAGTGCTAGAGAGCAATAACAATCAGAAGAGTATGAAATAGTGTGTTGAGAAAAGGAATATTCTTGTAAGAGTTCTGAAATGAACTTATCTCAAGTCAGTTAATGTTTGTACAGCACCAGAACTAGACGTTGTGGGTAATAAAGTGAGCCTGAAAAAGTATTCGCATTTTATGGTATCATTGTTGGATGAAGTAGAACGTATGTCTTTTTCATAATACAAATAATGAACCAAACTAAAATATCTCATGTCTAGAAATACTACAATAAGAGGTCGGCGGAGACGCCATCTTGTTTCCAATCGAACCGTCAAAAGCGGTTCCAATTCGACTTGTTTACATATTTGCTTCCATAAGAAGCAAGCAAAATTGATGCCAGTATTATTTTCACGATTTCATGCATTTTCATACGTTGCCATTTCTACAGTTTTTCACTCCGCCGGTCTCTGGTTATAGGGTTGCTACTCATGTAGTCTTTTGTGGCTCAATAAGCGGTATGTCTACATCACGTCGCCAAAGTGCACAAAGTGAACAACAATTTGTTCATAGTTAGGGATCATATATATCTATACGGGCGAATACTTTTCCAGACGATTTAGCAACGCTGTTGATTTCGTTATTTATATTTATAATCAGACTAAGGCCGAAGTGGCCTGTGCGGTATATAAGAGTCTTCTCCATTCGGCTCGGTCCATGGCTACACGTCGCCAACCACGCAGTCTACGGAGGGTCCGCAAGTCATCTTCCACCTGATCGATCCACCTTGCCCGCTGCGCACCTCGCCTTCTTGTGCCCGTCGGATCGTTGTCGAGAACCATTTTCACCGGGTTACTGTCCGACATTCTGGCTACGTGCCCGGCCCATCGCAGTCGTCCGATTTTCGCGGTGTGAACGATGGATGGTTCTCACAACAGCTGATGCAATTCGTGGTTCATTCGCCTCCTCCACGTACCGTCCGCCATCTGCACCCCACCATAGATGGTACGCAGCACTTTCCTTTCGAAAACTCCAAGTGCGCGTTGGTCCTCCACGAGCATCGTCCAGGTCTCGTGTCCGTAGAGGACTACCGGTCTAATTAGCGTTTTGTAGATTGTCAGTTTGGTACGGCGGCGAACTCTATTCGATCGGAGCGTCTTGCGGAGTCCAAAGTACGTACGATTTCCAGCCACTATGCATCTCCGAATTTCTCTGCTGGTATCATTTTCGAAAGTCACCAGTGAGCCCAAGTACACAAATTCTTCTACCACCTCGATTTCGTCACCACCGATGCAAACTCGCGGTGGGTGGCTCACATTGTCTTCTCTTGAACCTCTTCCTATCATGTACTTCGTCTTCGACGTGTTGATGACTAGTCCGATCCGCTTAGCTTCCCTCTTCAGTCTGATGTAGGCTTCCTCCATCTTCTCAAAGTTACGTGCCATAATATCTATGTCGTCAGCGACGCCAAATAGCTGGACGCACTTATTGAAAATCGTACCACTCTTTAATCCCTGCTCTTCGTATTACCCCTTCCAAAGCGATGTTGAATAGCAAACACGAAAGACCATCACCTTGCCGTAACCCTCTGCGGGTTTCGAAGGGACTCGAGAATGCCCCTGAAACTCGAACTACGCACATCACCCGATCCATCGTCGCTTTGATCAACCGTATCAGTTTATCCGGAAAACCGTGTTCGTGCATTAGCTGCCATAGCTGGTCCCGATCGATTGTATCATATGCGGCTTTGAAGTCGATGAATAGATGATGTGTGGGCACGTTGTATTCGCGACATTTCTGCAGTACTTGGCGAATGGCGAACACCTGGTCCGTGGTGGAGCGTTCGCCCATAAAACCCGCCTGGTACTGCCCCACGAACTCCCTTGCAGTTGGTGCTAGTCGACGGCATAAAATTTGGGAGAGTACCTTGTAGGCGGCGTTCAGCAATGTGATTGCGCGGTAGTTGCTACAATCCAGCTTATCGCCCTTTTGTAGATGGGACACAAGACACCTTCCATCCACTCCTGCGGCAAAACTTCCTCCTCCCAAATCTTGGTAATGACCCAGTGCAGCGCTCTAGCCAGTGCCACACCACCGTGTTTAAATAGCTCTCCTGGTAGTTGGTCAACCCCAGGGGCTTTGTTGTTCTTCAGCCGGCCAATCTCCTCCTGGATTTCCTGGAGATCCGGAGCCAGTAGAATTATGTCCTGCGCGCGTTCTCCCAGGTCCATCACCATACCGCCATCTTCGTCTGCCACATCGCCATTCAGGTGTTCTTCGTAGTGCTGCCGCCACCTTCGGATCACCTCACGCTCGTTCGTAAGAAGGTTCCCGTTAATGTCCTTACACATATCAGGCTGTGGCACGTGGCCCTTACGTGAACGGTTTAACTTCTCATAGAACTTTCGTGTGTTATTAGCGCGGTACAGTTGCTCCGTCTCTTCACGGGCTCGAACTTCCTGCTGGCGCTTTTCCTCTAGAAAATCGAGTTTTATCTGTTCCGGGCCCATTTATATTGTCCCTCGTTCGCCCTCGTGCTGTGTTGCAGCAATCTTGCCCATGCTGCATTCTTCTCTTCCACTAACTGCTCACATTCGCCAGTAATACTAGTCGTTTCTCTGATCCGGGGCCACCGTGCCAGGTGCAGCTGTTGCGGTGCTACCAATGGCTGATCGAATATCTCTCCAGCCATCTTCAAGAGACGCTGCGCCTAGCTGCTCTTCCGTTGGAAGTGCCACTTCCAGCTGTTGCGCGTATTCTTGGGCTAGTCTACCATCTTGTAGCCGCCCAATGTTAAGCCGCGGCGTCCGACTTCGACGCGTGTTGTACACCGTCGAGAGTTTTGAGCGCAGGCATACTGCAACGAGGTAGTGGTCGGATTCAATATTCGCACTGCGGTAAGTGCGGACGTTCGTGATGTCGGAGAAGAATTTATCGTCGATTAGAACGTGGTCGATTTGGTTTTCCGTTTCTTGGTTAGGTGATCTCCATGGGAAAGAAGGTGCTTCGAACTACCATTCCGCGGGAGGCTGCGAAGTTTATGCATCGTTGGCCGTTGTCATTCGATACGGTGTGCAGACTATCCGGTCCGATGACCGGTCTATACATTCCTCCCTTCCTACCTGTGCGTTCATGTCACCGATGACGATTTTAACGTCCCGCAGTGGGCATCCATCGTATGTCTGCTCCAGCTGTGCGTAGAACGCTTCTTTCTCGTCGTCGGGTCTCCCTTCGTGGGGGCAGTGCACGTTGATGATGCTATAGTTGAAGAAACGGCCTTTAATCCTCAGCTTGCACATCCTTGCGTTGATTGGCTGCCACCCAATCACGCGTTGGCGCATCTTACCCAGCACTATGAAGCCGGTTCCCAGCTGTTGATTTCGTAACCAACGCTTATTCGATAAAACTTTTTGAAAAATCTTTTCAATACAATCGCAATACCTCTCGATCTGCAACAATAACGGTGTTCATTTGGCTCCAGATTTTGGGAGTTCTCAATGCTCGATTGTCTCAAGATGGTCGCTATCAGATATCTCTGAATGTAGGATCCCTATAGTGTAAAATCAGCAGTGATTCAAATCGTTCAGGGCTTTCAGTTTGAATATGAATCTGAAACATTCATTTTCCCAGCAGCTGTTCTAGATTCATTTTATACCAGTTAAATGTCAAAAAATAAAACTGGTATAACGCTCCGTTCTATTTTCTGCAGATTTGAACCACGATTGAATCACGTGATTCAAATATTTTCTAATTGTTTTGGTGTATATGGTGTATGAATGCGTCATTTTATCTACGGATCAATCCACTTTGCAATTACGGCGCCTTTCTTGGCGCCAACATGATGATTTCATTTAATTGAAAATTTGAAAAACATGAACAGAACACTGCTGGGGAAACCAGTGAGTTTGTTCTATTTGGCTCCAGATTCAAACTAGAATAGTGGTCGAAAATTTGGAATGAAACTGAATCACTCCTGATTTCACTGCAAATTGAAAAACTAATATCTGTAAGCGGAACGCATTGCGTAATGCAAGTTCTAATTCCTAAAGGAGTACATACTCTTAGACATCGCTATCTTACCGTTAAGGGTCGCATTCCGGTTAAAACGAGATTTTAAAAGGTACTAAAACAATATTAAATTTGTTACCAAAACTTACAACAATTAGAAAACGTATACATACATAAACTAAAATAAAGGATCTGTTTAAATTTCTGGAGACGCTGTTTTCTGTTTGTTGCCACTTTGGCAATAGGGAGAATGGTACCAACTGGTAATGGGCATTTCGGCTGTTTTAGATAATAAAAGTGACAAGCAGTTTTCACTTTGTAAAAAAGAGTTGAAAAACTTTACTCTTCTACACACATCCTGCAGAGAATATTATATATATTTTCCCCCACTTTTTCATACTCGTAGTGACAATAGCATCGAATCAGATCATTTAGAATTAGTTCGTCTACATAGTCTTCCTTATAGCTAACCGTCCTCGTTCCAATGCAACCCTCCTTTCCATTATGTCGCTAGAACTAAAATCACCACAATCAAAACCGTTCCGTCCGAATAAAATTATCCGTACCCATTGCATGACTAGTATCATCTCAAAATACATTCTGTTTCCTGTTTTTGTTAGTTAAAGTGTTTCGTTTCGTATTAGTTGTACAATAATGTAATGCTTTAAAAAGTTGTAATAAAACTCATGTCTGTTGAAAAAAGAACACGCCTAAATAATTATTTCCATTTTTGCCTAACTTTAAGATTGAAATCATAATCGTTTGGTTTTCGTATCAAATTTTCATGTATCAATGAAAGTATATCTAATGAAGTTACAATAAAAAAACAATTAAACAGCCTAGGGTTATCACTAGCAATTTATATAAATATAATATTTCATTCTGTTTGGAAACAGTTTGCATGGAGAAATGTAATTTAAACTCAACTGACATATAGACAACACACTTGTAATGCTATACATGTTAGCATCTATGCCAATACATTCTTTAAATAGAGAACCTTCTTTTTTGTCCAGCGTGGACATATGAAAAAACCTTCCGAAATACATATAATGACAAAAAGTGTTAGAATAATGCGCTGAGATGAGTAATTTAATCTAAAGCCAATTTTTGTCTATTGGAATTGAAACATATTGGAATACATAAATATTTTTCAATGTTGAAAGTTGATTGGCTGGAAAATATGTATATTTGCTCGAAATATGTTCGTGACAATAAATTGGTGACTTACAGATGATTGGTATTGCCTTACTTTCACTCTCACGGTGTCCCTTATTTCTAGATTGGTTTGAGGATAGGTCGTGTGTGCCTTCATTGAAATGTATTCTAACAAGTTAATTATTACCCAGTACAGTTTTCTTGTTCCTTTGGCTAGACAAGGAATCATTATCCGCCAACTTGTGATTCGAAACAAGTCAAAATTTCGATAATTTGTAGCAATGTAGGCATACACGATCTTTTCTCAAAGAAGAATGTGATAATATTTAGGTTGTTAACATTTACAAATTAATTATTGATTTTTTAAAACCAGTAACTTGCAGAGTATTATAGGAGATTAATCAATCACATGATTGCGCCACGATACATAAATTATTTGTTTGACTAAATTATCGAAAAAGTGTTTTCCTAGATGATCGTTTTCAAAATTTTCAATTTTGGGAAATGTGTATCCGACATGACATTCACTGGTCGGAATTGCTTGTGTGAACAGTTCGAAAATAATCTGATAAAAATATCGGAAGTCAAGTGTGACTAAACCCTGAATACGAGTTGCTCAAGGTTTTCCAATACGTTCTCGAGTTCAGTCCACATTATCTACCAGATCAACCCATGCTTTTGCAATGTCCTCATCGTTGGTATATATTCAATCCGGTTCAATAAGAATAGGTGCATCATGTAAACTTGAATACGAGATGTTCAAGGTACTCCAAAACGTTCTCGTGTTCAGTCCACGTTGTCTACGAGATCAACCAAGGCTTTTGCAATGTCCTCAACGTCGTTGTGTACCCAATCCGGTTCAATAAGCATATGTGCATCATGTAAACCTAATTTTTCTTGAATGCGAGTTGCTCAAGGTTCTCCAAAACAATTCAATACACCCCCAATAAAGTAGCAACATGAAACTTACGTGTTTGCACTCTGTGGGTGACCTGTCTATCGAATTAAAAAGCTTCAGAAGTACACTCCCGTGAAGTCACTTGAAGGGTTGAACAAAAATAAAAGTTGCCAACATAATAACAAGAGCATCATTCAGAATCAGTGTTGTCCTGGAGATCCTCTTTGGGTCTGTTCAAATATTACGTAACGCAATAGGGGGTGGGGGGTTGTTTGATTTTTGTTACGATTTGTTACGGAAAATATTGGGGGTTGGGGGTCATTAGAAATATTGTTACGCGTAACAAATCGTTTGCACAGCGAAAAAATATTTTGAAAAATTAAAAAAAAAATCATTATCTTTGAAATAGCATGAAATATACAATAGATCATTATTTATTGCACTGTCCTTTAAATTCTACTGAAATTAAGATCTTTTTCAAAAAATAGCATTTGTTACGCGTTACGCATAGGGGTGGGGGTGGTTCTGAAAATTGTTACGGATTGTTACGAGGGGGTGGAGGGTTCTTAAAAACAACGTTTTCCGCGTTACGTAATATTTGAACAGGCCCTTATGCAACTTTATAATAAGAAACTTTGGTTGAATCTACGTTAAAAAAAGTTGTCCTAAAAAGGTTAAACGTCAATTTTTCATTTTATTTTTTTTTTTTCAAGTGTGCAAGTATGAAAAACAAGGACGTTTGACACATAAAGTTTTGTCTTGAGCAATACATGTTAGTGCTGTCCAATGAGCAACTCGAAGTAGCTCAAAGCGGCTCAAAGTTGTTCCCGTGTTGCTAGATCTTTTTTGTCAACAAATGAACATGAGAGGGATGGGAACAACTTCGAGCTGCTCATTTGACAGCATTGTTGATCACAAGATTTACCACGCCATTAGCAATATAATACTTATGGCATCTACTGCTGGGGCAGCGATACTTTTGTGTGCATTGTGTGGCCGTACACTTAGGGCCCATTCACAAATTACATAACGCTTTAGGGGGTGGGAGGGTGTCTGTCCGAGCGTTACGGCCCATACAAATTTTAGAACCCTTCCATACAAAACACGTTAGGAGGGGGTGGGTGGGGGTTGAAAATGGTCTATTTCAGCGTTATGTAATTTGTGAATGAACCCTTATTACGTAAGCACTTATGAGTTATGAGGAGAGATAGGGGGAGTGAGTCATTTTCTAACAATTCATATAAGGATCTGTTCAAATATTACGTAACGCGAAAAATTTTGTTTTTAAGAACCCCCCACCCCCTCGTAACAATCCGTAACAATTTTCAGAACCACCCCCACCCCTATGCGTAATGCGTAACAAATGTAATTTTTTGAAAAAGATCTTAATTTTAGTAGAATTTGAAGGACGGTGCAAGAAATTATTATCTATTGTATATTCCATGCTTTTTCAAAGATAATGAATATTTTTTGAATTTTTTAAAATATTTTTCCCTATGCAAATAACTTGTTACGCATAACAATATTTCGAAGGACCCCCACCCCCTATATTTTGCGTAACAAAGCGTAACAAAAATCAAACAACCCCCCACCCCCTATTGCGTTACGTAATATTTGAACAGACCCTAAATAAAAATTATACTAAGGACACACCTGTGGTACTTGTACCATGGTACAAGAGAACAAGAAAATTATTCCAAGACTATCTTTAATAAAGACAATAATTGGTATGGTACTCATTTCAAGATTCTTGTACCATGGTACTTGTACCACCAGTGTGTCATTAGTATTAATGTGTATAAAAAAAAAATCTTACATGCACGGAAGAAAAAAAGTACCCAAAATTGAGTATTTTTAAACTTACTTTTGAGTTATTTTTTCTCTTCTCTTTCATCCACTCTTTCTTTTGTTGTCAAAAACAAAAGAGCCAAACAATCCAACGACCCCGGTTTAATACGGGAAGCCAACTTTGAGTTTTATTACCTGAGGTCGAAATTGAGTGAATTAAACTTACATTTGGGTAAATAAATTTTCCGTTGGGTACTTTTGGGAGTAAAGGCAAACTACTTCGACCCTACTTACTCAATTTTGGCTTCCCGTACGGATGTTCGAGGTTGGGTGAATTAAACTCACTATTGGGTAAAGTATTTCTTCCGTGTGGGGGGAATGGGGACATTTCCATGAGACATTCAAGAGCATAGTCGACGGCTTCCATCGAACAAAACTGAAGAAAATGATGCCTATCTTTAATTGATGAAAAATATGATTCTTAATCATTCAGCAAAACACATTTTCGATTTTCATGTCGTCCAAACCAGCAGACTCACGCTTATCTACAATTTGTATATAGGACAATTTGGCTTAGCTCTAACCTATTATGAAACGGACAAACAGATTGCACAGTACGCACATGCGGTCGTTCAGTGTTTTTCGTCTCCTTCCTCCCCTCATCCTAATAGAAGATTTCCTCCTCATCGTCGTCGTGCCGCAGCGGCACCATTGTAGTGTTCCTAACCTCAACCACATCGTCCGCAGCGGCGGCTCCGTTCAGCGATCGACGACCCAAACTGTTGGTACTCACCGCTTGCTGCTGCGCCTTCGGCACACAATAGGCAACCGCATCGTGGTGATGGTGATGACTATTGTTCGCTGCCGGCGTACTGTCGCATTCGTCACTGAACGAATCGCTAAACGTGTCGTTGAATGGCACAGGCGGAGCGGGGCTGATGTCGTTCAAACTGATCGCATCGCCATCGGAGGATGAGTTCTGGCTCAGATTCAGCGACTGCTGACGCTGATGATGTGGATGGAATTGGTTCGCGATGGTGCTGCTGCCCGCCGTGAAGGAATGCTGATGATGAAGAGCGGCAGATTTGGGTGGAATGGGAGGTGGCGGCGGCTGGCTAGCGCCATTGGCCGTTGTAAGCCGGGAAAGGGATATGTTTATGGAGTTCATGGCTAGCTCCTGAACGTTGATGGAGTTGAACGATTCCGGGTTGGAGTTTGTTTTCTGGTGTCCCCGAGGGGTTGTGGCGCCACCGTTTCCATTCAGGGAAATGTTGTACTCGTCCAGTGGTTCGACGGCTGTTGAATTTGGTTGATGGTAGTGATGGTGATGATGAACTTGAGAGTGAGCGTGTTGCGAACTGTTGTTGAGGTTGTTCAGTTCGTGCGAACTTGTGGATATCCCGGAGTCCCTATTGAACACTCCCAGGTCGTAGTGACCTTTGAGGTCACTTGAACTTCGGGGACTTCCGTAGCTGTTGTTCACGCTTTCATTGAGGGAAATTTCGTACAAGGAGTATTTTTTGGAGCGAGGTCGTGTCGGAACCGAACCCTGCTGCTGTTCAACAAATTCTGTAAAGGGCATGGGATTGGAATTACGTTTATCCGGGGTGTGACCTCGAGGGGGAAGAGGTGGAGCAGATGGGGAGGAAGAGGTTAGGGAATCTCTAGGAGGAACCTGGGGAGCGGGAACCGGAGACGAAGTCATCGCCGTCATGGGTACAATCCCAGTTAATGATAATGTCTTGCGACTTAAATACGTATATGTTTCATCGTGATCCTCGGTGGAGAAGTAGTGCTGCTGTGGCCCCGAGAGCGAAGTGTTCTGATTTGACATCATTGTAGGCTGCACATTAGCAATCGGTAGAGGTGGTAATGGCTTAGTGGGAATGTTTATGTTTGTCTTCCATTCGGATGTACTCTTCTCTAGCTCCAAGAATGCTTCCGAAAGACGGTTATGAAGCGGTAGGACTTCCTCGGAAGCAAGACTGCGGTGCATCTCCAAAGCCTGACGCAGGATGTGCATTTGTTCGAAGATCAGACGCTTCAAGCGTTGGACATGCAAGCTTTGATCACGGCCTTCCGGGGATTTAGCAAAACGCTCGGTAAAGAATGCATCTTGGTACTTATTGAAACCCCCGTTTACGTTAGCATCTACAGAACCTTGAAGCCGCATTGTGAATGGATTAAGATTACGCTTTGGTTCGAGTCGGTACTGGACAATGAGGTCAGATAATTCCTTGTTGACGTTCGATACAGATTCGCAGGCAAACTCAACAGGTGTAAGTTCATGGATAGAGCTGCGGTTACCAAACAAATGAGAAAATCCCACAATATTAGTAGCAATCCAAGTAATACATTGCTTGTAGGTAATCTAAATTGGTCTGCAAACAAAATAACAACCGAAAATATACTCACGCATTTGTCACCTCAAACCACCGTAAGATACCCGGAAGTGGCAATGCTATATCATAGATCGTTCGCTCGATCCAAAGCGACTTGAACTCATTGTCTTTATCTACGACTCCCTTGTGTACGGGGCGATCGTACTGAAACTTGGTAACATCGTTTACCTAAAGAAGAAACATTCCCCATTTTAAATGAATTGCACTTCAGAAACATTTGTTCACATACCTCATAATACTTAGAAATCTTCTCCGGAACGGTCACTTTGGCACTCTTCAGATGGTTTGGATCAGATATTGGACGCACGTTCACCACGTGAAATCGCTGCTCGGGAGAATTCAGTACCGAACTATCCGGTGGATAATGCTTCTTATCTAAGATTTGAGCTGCCGGAAATTCGATTTGCAACCGCTGTATGAATGCACCGATTCTTTCGTATTCCAACCCTCGGTAGATAAATTGCTTGTTCTATAAGAAATTACAAAATCGGATTAAAATCAAATAGGATTAAAATAGGATTAAAAGTCTTCATTACCCTAACAAAAGATGGAAATCCCGTTCCGTAATAGCCGACGCGGAAATACTCCGGCTCCGGCCGAAGTTGTGTCAATATATTCTGGAAGAACTTAGCCTGCTGGGTTAGGACATCGCTCAATCTGTTGTAGTCGAACCGTTTCCGCTCGTAGAATGTTGCAAGCTCTTTGCACAAAGGTATCCCCTTTTCCCAGCATTTACCTTTATCGAAGTGGTTGATGATCTGCAAAGTATTCAAATGGTTTAACCCAAATTCAAATTCAGCCAAAACAACTACTCTCACATTCTTGTAGATCTTCTCCTTCTGTTCCCACTCCCGAGGTCCGTTACTCTCGTCTGATACGTTTTCGCTGTCCCATGAGAGCATATCGGCATACAGCTTCAGTGTCAGTCCAGCCTCAATGTAGTTCTCTGCGCCCAAATGTAAGTCCAACAGTTTGTAGATGTACCTTGAAAGCAACCATCCAGAACGGTCATTCCAAATTCAAATTCTACGTTAACCGCCAAGGCACATGTCAACTCACCTCACATACATCTCCTTCCGGTTGATTTCGTCGTTGTAGAAATTGAGCAAATTGACGGTGCAAGTCATTCGTTTGTCCCGATTCTCGTCGCCCTGCATCACACTGCGGTAGTCCAGCAGCCGTTCCAAAAGTCGCGTTACGGACGAAATGAAAGCCGTTCCCGATTCTCGCCACGAGGGATTCTCCGCTTGAACTCGTTCCAGCAGACTGTGAGGTTTTGTGTGTTTAAAAGATTGAAAGCATTGAAAAATGGCATGGGAGTTAGCGAAAGTTGTAGTTATTACGATTATTATAAGGATTTTAGGACTGTTAACACTTACGCTAGACACAACTGTTCCCTGGTTTATGATATGGCGATTGATGATGAGCGGAAGTAGTAGTTTGGTAGTAGTAGTGGACCACATGCGAATCGATTGTTTTGTACAATGAGTTCAAAAATATGCGATGAGTGATAACGTGAAGCATGAAATCGAAAATAAACAGCATTTTACGAACGATCAATCTTCTTTACTGATCTTTATTGGTTAGTACAAGCGAGAAATCATCACAACATATTTGACTAGAGTTATATTAAAACAGAGATACTTACATAGTGCTGAAGAGTTCGCGGTACTCATCGTCGCCTTTGTTCTCGCTAATTAGAAGATCGAGCTTGTCTATCAACTCACTCTCCACCAATCGAAAAGAGCCACGGGATATCTGTTGGGAGAATATGAAGAAAGCAAATAAAAGATATTTTAACAAATATTTGGAACAGAAATCAGCAACAATTTTGGAAGAGCAACGAAACTACTTAAATTAAATTATTCGAGCCATCGAATCAGCATTAGTATCGTATCCCATCCCATTCTATCCAGCTATCCATTCTATCCAGCTATTCGTTCTATCCATCTATCCATTCTATCCAGCTATCCATTCTATCCAGCTATCCATTCTATCCAGCTATCCATTCTATCCAGCTATCCATTCTATCCAGCTATCCATTCTATCCAGCTATCCATTCTATCCAGCTATCCATTCTATCCAGCTATCCATTCTATCCAGCTATCCATTCTATCCAGCTATCCATTCTATCCAGCTATCCATTCTATCCAGCTATCCATTCTATCCAGCTATCCATTCTATCCAGCTATCCATTCTATCCAGCTATCCATTCTATCCAGCTATCCATTCTATCCAGCTATCCATTCTATCCAGCTATCCATTCTATCCAGCTATCCATTCTATCCAGCTATCCATTCTATCCAGCTATCCATTCTATACAGCTATCCATTCTATCCAGCTATCCATTCTATCCAGCTATCCATTCTATCCAGCTATCCATTCTATCCAGCTATCCATTCTATCCAGCTATCCATTCTATCCAGCTATCCATTCTATCCAGCTATCCATTCTATCCAGCTATCCATTCTATCCAGCTATCCATTCTATCCAGCTATCCAGCTATCCAGCTATCCAGCTATCCAGCTATCCAGCTATCCAGCTATCCAGCTATCCAGCTATCCAGCTATCCAGCTATCCAGCTATCCAGCTATCCAGCTATCCAGCTGTCCAGCTATCCAGCTATCCAGCTATCCAGCTATCCAGCTATCCAGCTATCCAGCTATCCAGCTATCCAGCTATCCAGCTATCCAGCTATCCAGCTATCCAGCTATCCAGCTATCCAGCTATCCAGCTATCCAGCTATCCAGCTATCCAGCTATCCAGCTATCCAGCTGTCCAGCTATCCAGCTATCCAGCTATCCAGCTATCCAGCTATCCAGCTATCCAGCTATCCAGCTATCCAGCTATCCAGCTATCCACCCAGACAACCACACATCGCATAAGAATGTACGATTAAAATCGTTTGCCGATCCAAATTTCATCAAAATCGCATTGTGGTGCGAAGCTCATCAGTTTATTTATAAACTTTCCCGCACAGTATGCTATTTTGCGAGTTTATTCCAGCTTCATATGTTGACATCGCATATTCCTGCAAACAAACTCAAACGAAATCGGATTATCTGTCAAACAGAGTTTGTTATCACAAACGACATCGCAATGTATAACAAACAAACTCGCATAAAAATCGTGCATGTCGCATACACTGCCGTTCAACGTCGGATAAGAAATACACATATATCGCCTCCACTTTTGTACGCAAAAAGCGTTTTCGCGACTGGTAAGCGATGAAATTTGTGTGCATAGGCATCGCATAACAGAAAAACAATTCTATTATGCATGCATTCTGGTTGTCTGGGCAGCTATCCAGCTATCCAGCTATCCAGCTATCCAGCTATCCAGCTATCCAGCTATCCAGCTATCCAGCTATCCAGCTATCCAGCTATCCAGCTATCCAGCTATCCAGCTATCCAGCTATCCAGCTATCCAGCTATCCAGCTATCCAGCTATCCAGCTATCCAGCTATCCAGCTATCCAGCTATCCAGCTATCCAGCTATCCAGCTATCAGCTATCCAGCTATCCAGCTATCCAGCTATCCAGCTATCCAGCTATCCAGCTATCCAGCTATCCAGCTATCCAGCTATCCAGCTATCCAGCTATCCAGCTATCATCCAGCTATCATCCAGCTATCCAGCTATCCAGCTATCCAGCTATCCAGCTATCCAGCTATCCAGCTATCCAGCTATCCAGCTATCCAGCTATCCAGCTATCCAGCTATCCAGCTATCCAGCTATCCAGCTATCCAGCTATCCAGCTATCCAGCTATCCAGCTATCCAGCTATCCAGCTATCCAGCTATCCAGCTATCCAGCTATCCAGCTATCCAGCTATCCAGCTATCCAGCTATCCAGCTATCCAGCTATCCAGCTATCCAGCTATCCAGCTATCCAGCTATCCAGCTATCCAGCTATCCAGCTATCCAGCTATCCAGCTATCCAGCTATCCAGCTATCCAGCTATCCAGCTATCCAGCTATCCAGCTATCCAGCTATCCAGCTATCCAGCTATCCAGCTATCCAGCTATCCAGCTATCCAGCTATCCAGCTATCCAGCTATCCAGCTATCCAGCTATCCAGCTATCCAGCTATCCAGCTATCCAGCTATCCAGCTATCCAGCTATCCAGCTATCCAGCTATCCAGCTATCCAGCTATCCAGCTATCCAGCTATCCAGCTATCCAGCTTCTATCCAGCTATCCAGCTTCTATCCAGCTATCCAGCTTCTATCCAGCTATCCAGCTTCTATCCAGCTATCCAGCTTCTATCCAGCTATCCAGCTTCTATCCAGCTATCCAGCTTCTATCCAGCTATCCAGCTTCTATCCAGCTATCCAGCTATCCAGCTTCTATCCAGCTATCCAGCTATCCAGCTTCTATCCAGCTATCCATTCTATCCAGCTATCCAGCTATCCAGCTATCCAGCTATCCAGCTATCCAGCTATCCAGCTATCCAGCTATCCAGCTATCCAGCTATCCAGCTATCCAGCTATCCAGCTATCCAGCTATCCAGCTATCCAGCTATCCAGCTATCCAGCTATCCAGCTATCCAGCTATCCAGCTATCCAGCTATCCAGCTATCCAGCTATCCAGCTATCCAGCTATCCAGCTATCCAGCTATCCAGCTATCCAGCTATCCAGCTATCCAGCTATCCAGCTATCCAGCTATCCAGCTATCCAGCTATCCAGCTATCCACCCACCCAGCCATCCAGCCACCCTGCTATCCAGCTATCCAGCTATCCAGCTATCCAGCTATCCAGCTATCCAGCTATCCATCCAGCTATCCAGCTATCCAGCTATCCAGCTATCCAGCTATCCAGCTATCCAGCTATCCAGCCATCCAGCTATCCAGCTATCCAGCTATCCAGCTATCCAGCTATCCAGCTATCCAGCTATCCAGCTATCCAGCTATCCAGCTATCCAGCTATCCAGCTATCCAGCTATCCAGCTATCCAGCTATCCAGCTATCCAGCTATCCAGCTATCCAGCTATCCAGCTATCCAGCTATCCAGCTATCCAGCTATCCAGCTATCCAGCTATCCAGCTATCCATCCAGCTATCCAGCTATCCAGCTATCCAGCTATCCAGCTATCCAGCTATCCAGCTATCCAGCTATCCAGCTATCCAGCTATCCAGCTATCCAGCTATCCAGCTATCCAGCTATCCAGCTATCCAGCTATCCAGCTATCCAGCTATCCAGCTATCCAGCTATCCAGCTATCCAGCTATCTAGCTATCCAGCTATCCATCTATCTAGCTATCCAGCTATCCAGCTATCCAGCTATCCAGCTATCCAGCTATCCAGCTATCCAGCTATCCAGCCATCCAGTATCATCCAGCTATCATCCAGCTATCCAGCTATCCAGCTATCCAACTATCCAGCTATCCATTCTATCCAGCTATCCAGCTATCCAGCTATCCAGCTATCCAGCTATCCAGCTATCCAGCTATCCAGCTATCCAGCTATCCAGCTATCCATTCTATCCAGCTATCCATCCAGCTATCCAGCTATCCCGCTATCCAGCTATCCAGCTATCCAGCTATCCAGCTATCCAGCTATCCAGCTATTCAGCTATCCAGCTATCCAGCTATCCAGCTATCCAGCTATCCAGCTATCCAGCTATCCAGCTATCCAGCTATCCAGCTATCCAGCTATCCAGCTATCCAGCTATCCAGCTATCCAGCTATCCAGCTATCCAGCTATCCAGCTATCCAGCTATCCAGCTATCCAGCTATCCAGCTATCCAGCTATCCAGCTATCCAGCTATCCAGCTATCCAGCTATCCAGCTATCCAGCTATCCAGCTATCCAGCTATCCAGCTATCCAGCTATCCAGCTATCCAGCTATCCAGCTATCCAGCTATCCAGCTATCTATCTATCTATCTATCTATCTATCTATCTATCTATCTATCTATCTATCTATCTATCTATCCGTTGAATTGTATCGGAGCGCGCTCATTTACTTTACAGACAGCGGTTGTTCAGCTCTGGCAACCCCACTCGGCGACTGAATTTCAGCAAAGACTTCCAACCTGTGTAAAAGCTCATGCGCAATCTTTGCTTGCACGCTGAGCGTTGGAGAAGAGCGCGACATTACGCTCAACTTTCCCAAAGAACCTATATTTTGTTTACGCCCCTAAAAAAGTGTCTTTTTTGTTGCTGCCAATTCTAGAGTGCTTTGAAAATAGGTCGTATGTGTAAAAGAGAGTCTCTCTTTGGATCTATTCTCTTTCGATTATTACGAACTTGATTACGAAGCTAAACAAAAGTTTACTTCGAATTTCTTGGCAGACATCCAAAGACAATAGCTTTGTTTATCATGCTGAAGTGGAAATGTAGCAAAATATGCAAAACTAGCCGATATATTAGCAACAGAGAGCGTGATCAAAGAGAATCTTTCTTTTGCACATACGACCTATTCTCAAAGCAATCTAGAATTGACCTTTCCCGTCGAAAATTGTATCTCGTTTTATTGTCTCAGTGCACTCACAAAAAACGCCGCATTATATTCATGAGTTTACACATGGATTTTTGCAATCGGGGTAGCGAAATGGATTCCATATTTTCGACACATATATTCCATGCGCACACATTTATTGCATAAGTGTTCACACATTCTATCCATGTGAGTAACAGTATCCATGAGTGAATTTGTATGCAATTAAGTATGTGCCGAGCCGACGCATGATATGCATATTTCAAAATACATGAATTTTTGCCATAAAGTATGTGTCCATTTTCCTAAGTGTCGATTCTTTGGCTTATTTAAGGCTGCCTTACACCTCGGGAAAATTTTCCGCCGGAATTTGGTCCCCGTGTATTTTGAAGGGGGCCGGGATTTTGATTTTCCGTGTCCAAATCCTGAAAACATCGCATATGCAAAAATGCATGGGGAAAAATTTCCGCCGGAACTTGGTCCCCGTGTATTTTGAAGGGGGCCGGGATTTTGATTTTCCGTGTCCAAATCCCGAAAACATCGCATATGCAAAAATGCACAGGAAAAAAATCCGCTGACCAAATTCCCGAGGTGTGAGGCTATCTTACACCTCGGGAATTTGGTCCGCGGAATTTTTCTCCATGTGTTTTTACATATGCGATGTTTTCGGGATTTGGGCACGGAAAATCAAAATCCCGGCCCCGTTTTAAATGCACGGGGATCTAAAGAACTCATATTTTTTTAAACCTGTAACTATTTTAAAACCGAAAACAAAAACCAAAAAAGTGCTGCACGTGCACAGGCCTGAAAAATTCACCCGATATTCATTTCAAAACCTGCCAATCTTTACCCGGTAAAAATCGTTTACTCATTAATGGGTACTTTTTGTCTGCTATCTCGTTCTCTCTGCTTAAAAATTTTACCCATTTTGGGAGAATAAGTGGATTTACTCATTTAAATGAGTAGATCCACTTATTCTTTCAAAATGGGTAAATTTTTCAACAGAAAAAGAGATAGCAAAAAAAGTACCCATTAATGAGTAAACGTCATTTCTCCGTGTACAAAAACAGCACTTTTTCGATTTTGGTTTCAAATTTTAAAAATGAGGCGTTAAAAATTATGGGTTTTTGGGAAAGTTGATCTTAAATAAGCCAAGAAATCGGGGGGAGAAGGCGGAGCACTGAGGGTCTGTCTCAATTGGATAATTAAACTGAAATTAAACTTAAGAGTGACATTTCAGTAATTATCAAATAACCCTGCTCGCAGAGCAAGATTACTTTTGACAGATATCGAATCATTTTCCATCGATGTCCTATTGGAATTGCTGGGTAGCACCAGCCATTCTTATAACGGGGTGATTTTTAATTCTCGAACTGTCACTTTTAAGTTTAATTCTCCAAATGAGACAGACCCTGAATCCCTACCCCGACATGTGCTGGTTCTAAAATGTAAACAACAGTGTTAATTCTCTACCACCTTTTTGTTATGGCGAGGCAATTTTTATGCACACTTTTGTTTTCGATATTTTATCAAAATTAAACACTCAATCATGCAGCAATATAACGATGTGGTATGCTTGAGATACCTGCTTGATTAAAGGGACTCGAAAAAGAATTTATTTGCAGTAACTAACCGAATATAAAAATGTTCGCATTAACGATTGCGCCCTAACACTGGTTCTAAGCTTCGATGCAGAGTACACGAGCTTTGTTCGCCAGTGACAGGCGTATGGGGACCTTGCAAAAAATGGATTTAGCAAATAAAAAAATTTAACGGGAAAGGATCTTGCCTTTTGTCGCTTGTTTCGCATGCGACATTTGATTTCCTGACTATAAATTGTATAACAAAAAATCGAAAAAGTGCTGCGCTTTTCAAACTTGGTCTAGCATCAGGCGAAAACTTCAGGTTGGTTTACTTACACGTGCAGCACTTTTTTCGGTTAAGTATTTGAATATTACATTAAATATGTTTTTGATTTTCTTTGTGTCTAACACAAATCAATAATTAGCAGGGTTTCGACTTTTCATTTCAATGAGACCAAAGCAAGCGTTTTTCGGGCCAAGGGAAAATCTTGTTTCGTTGTTTACGTCGAGGAGCATCTTTCACCCATCAATCTTTTCTCTAGATTTAGCATTGGAAGAGGAACGAAAATCTTGCCTATCCAGCTTTTTACGCTAGCCATAAATCAACAAGGGGTGAATCGAATTTGACATGTGCTGTGAACTTGATTTAAAATAATATCTTGGTAGCCATGATTTAGAGTCAACTTACTGATCTGCCAAATTTGATAAAACATCAACATATGGTCCGAGAAACAAGTGCAAGGATTAATTCGTATTTCTTTTACTTTTTAGTGACGAAAAATAATAAAATGGTTTTTTCTAGGATTTTTGTTGAACGCCTAGAACTTAAATTTAAACACAACGGATTGAAAAATCCTTTGAGATACCTATGATTTCAGGAAAAGCGGAACAAAGCCTCATATGCATTCGATCGGCCCAGAAATCTTAAACTGATCACATATTTTACTATCTGAATGACCACTTTGTCATAGGTTACCGGAAGGCTGTAAAACCTAATCTGTGTTATTGGCATGAGCCAGCTACAAGTTGGTCAGCGATTGCGCGATCGTTTTGCAATGTTTCCGCGCTTTGTAATACTATGAAAGCATGAAACTTTCCCTTTTCGATGTGAAAGTGGACTATGCGGAAATGGGATGTTTATATGTCGGAATCACGAATTCTTTTAATTTATATTGAATTGACCTTTCCCGTCAAAAATTGTATCGCGTTTCATTGTCTCAGTCGATTTTTTGGCATATTTCCCAAAGAACCCATATTTTTCAAGCCTCGTGGCTTATAGATGATCATTAAGAAGACTATTGGCTTGTATCCTTGTTTTTATGACATCACCCACATCACTCTGTAATCACGAGCCCATAAGGATTTTACATTAAAATTACTTTTGGAAAGAATTTACAAGAAAACCGTCTCACTCCCATGGTGTGGCTTGTTCATATACACTTATACAATCCTTTTGAGTGGAACTTGAGATAATCTCAGACTGCTCTACTTCCCCCTTCGCCCTTCGTAATCAATGGAGAATTAAAAAAATCCTTGTCCGACATTAGTTCAACTGCCGACCACCTTTCTGAATAATTTTACCTATGCAGTAAGATATCATAGTGAAAACTGATGCCGGTGGATGGGCAATAACTAAAAACAGTGGAAAAAATATCGAGATCCGTGCCCCCAAGAGCATGCCGATGTTGTCTTTTATGAACACCTAAAATGAGTAAAAGAAATAAGAATGTTTTTAAAGAAACAATTGATTGGAATATGAAAACCATTTTTAGAAACTTTTTCAATTTCCAAAATATGACAGTTTAATGTTTTCATTGAAAATTTCAACTAGTCACAGATTGCTAAGATTCATTTTTTCAAATTATAGTGGAAAATTATAGTGGACACAGCAAGTGTCAAAAGGGGTGAATCAAAGCATTATGGCACTGTCGTGTAAAAAGCTGGATTAGATGAATATCCTTTTCGTTTCATTCCTTTTACCTCTCACTCACTTTTCCCGAGAATTATCGCAGAACAATTACAAAATTGTATTGCCGCGCCGTGATTCGAACCCAGAATAGTATTTAGCAATAATAGCTGTGGGTATGCGCTTACTTTAGCCACATCACCACGCTATCTGTATGAAAGCGTTAAGTTATTTGTTCCACATAAGCTATGTACTATCATTTCCATTGATGATGCCATGAAAAGACTCGAATATTGATGAAAAAGAGCAAACCAACGTTTAGCGGCAATCGAAGTTAGCGAAAAATTGTTATCACTCTCCAGGCTGTTTTTCTTTCCCGAAAAGCAATTTCTCCCCGAAAACTTTCATGTGCTTCTGAGATTGAGTGAGCATTACAGAACCCTAATTGGAAATACTTATCGGATTTTATTGTACAAAATCGAAACAATTCTACATATTACAATGCGTTCACTATTTCGAAAATATTCTTAAAATGTTGCGAACACCTCCAAATAAAATTTGAGGCTTTCCCAAGTGTTGGTCTTCGATTTCAACTGCGCATAAACTTTACCACAAGGGTCGACCTAAACGTCAAAAACGTGTTGATGGCTGCACGAAGTGAAACGTCAAAACAGAAAAAAGCAAAATGCTGCCGAAACGAAAGTAAAATTTTTACTGGCGATACATTTATCCAATTACAACTCGTAAAATACTGTGTTTTTGCATTCAAATTGACATCATTATTCGCGTTCTATACGGTGTCTACCAAGTGCTACAGGAAAACTGCCTACCATAACCGTTTAATCGTAGAGAAATTTGATTGATCGAACGGCTACCGAAACAACACTCAGGCAAAATGGCGATGTCAAAGACGACCAACACGTACAATCGCCAAAATTGGGAAGATTCCGTAAGTATCGCTTCCGCGTCCAATAACGTTGTGAATCACATAACTCAGCAATTCTTTTCCATAGGAATTTCCCGTTCTGTGCCAGACGTGTCTCGGTGATAATCCTTACGTTCGAATGGTAAGTACATATCGATTTTCTTTGCTTCTCTTCGAATGAATGACACAAAAATGTATCTATCCCATCAGATCAAAGAGCGATACGGAAAGGAGTGTAAAATTTGCACCCGACCGTTCACAATCTTCCGGTGGTGTCCGGGAGCGAGAATGCGCTTCAAGAAAACCGAAATCTGCCAGACGTGCAGCAAGCTGAAAAACGTTTGCCAGACTTGTTTGCTGGATTTGGAGTACGGTCTTCCGACGCAGGTGCGCGATGCTGCACTTAAAATCCAGGACAAGATACCGGAAAGCGATGTGAACAAAGAGTACTACATTCAGACGATTGAAGCTCAACTAAAGGCGGGTGGTGACAACACGGTAGCGGCAGGGACGGTGGGCAAATCTCTCGCCGCCAGCGACATGTTGGCCAAGTTGGCCCGAACGGCACCGTACTATAAGCGAAATTTGCCCCATATTTGCTCTTTCTGGGTGAAGGGTGAATGCAAACGAGGTGAAGAATGCCCTTACAGACACGACAAGCCTGTCGAACCGGATGACCCGCTGTCGGAGCAGAATATCAGAGATCGTTACTACGGACGCAATGATCCAGTTGCGGACAAACTGATGAAACGAGCAGCGTCGATTCCAACACTAGAACCACCAGAAGATAAGACGATTACAACATTGTACGTCGGTAATCTCGGGGAACACCTCACCGAGGTGGACATTCGAGACAACTTCTACCACTACGGAGAAATCCGATCCGTTTCGTTGGTACCCCGTCAGCAGTGTGCTTTCGTGCAGTATACAAAGCGTGCCGCTGCGGAACTAGCCGCTGAAAAGACTTTCAACAAATTGGTTCTCGGTGGTAAAAAGCTCACCATCAAGTGGGCCCACTCGCAGGCAAAATCGACGGCGTACGCGCAAAGTTCGGTTCCGCGGACCAATCGATTATTCGATCCGGTTCCGGGTCTACCTGGTCAACTACCGATGCCTCCCAACCCGAACGACTACTTCAACCTGCAGGCATCGGAAATGGCCGTCCTGCCGGCGGGCATGAAGATCCACCAACTGCCACCGGGGCTGATTCCCGGTGCACCGAGTATGTACCAACCGCAGCCATCCAGCTCGGGAACGACTGGACCGGCGGCGGCTGCAGCTGCCGTGGCCGCTGCTCATTCTCAGCAGCAGGTTATGGTTCCGTCTACGCTTCCCAACCCAGGACAGATGCATTACCCCAGTCAAGATCCGGCGCGGCTGGGTGCACTCAAAAAGTGAGGCGTGACAGGCAAAACGTAATGTGAGCGATCGTGAGAATATGAGTAGTATGTGAATATTGCGGAATACATTACCAATAAACATAAAATAGCATACCAGAAAATTGCAATTACTGGGGAGAAATTGTCTAAGGGTAAATGAGAAGATGGGATTAATGGAAACGAAATGCATAGCAAGTTTTTCATAAGCTTATTTCATGCAGGTAGTTGGATTCACACATAATTTCCTAAACATTCTGAACTCGTAACGCTATTTAGATCAATCACCCTTATTCTTATTTACGGACGAACGAATGCGATTCGTTCGAACCGATTCCCCATTTGATTTTGCTGGCGAAACGAGAATGCGCTTCAACTTTCGTTCGAAAGCGCGTTCGTACGTAAACAAGAATATGGGTGAATATTAGGCCGTTACAGATAATTATTTTTAAAAATCCTGATTTCGAAAAGTCAAGGTCAGGGGAATGCTAAAAACCCTGATTAATCCACCTAGCAGTGATTGCGTCTTTCTCGTGCATTATTAAACAATCAATTATTCAAATGCATCATCGGAAAATAAAGAAATGATAAATTATGCGGGTGTGTCTTCACATATGCTTTGAAAAAATCTAAGCGTGAGTGTTTTATTTGTACTTTTTCGTTGAACGATAGACGAATCCAAGTAAAAATAAGAAGAAGACACACGACGGTGTTAACTTTGACAGATCCTACAGCACAGCATAGGAGATCATTTTGAAATGCTTATAATAAATTCTAGACAAAATGTAATTAAAATCTGATTGATGTACGGTACGGAAAAAGTTCTGAATTACATATCTGGAAGCTTATCTCAATTTTTCGAATATTTTCCAAAAATGTATCTATCATACAGTTCGGAACTTTTTCCGTACCATACATCAATCAGATTTTAATTAAATTTTGTCTAGAATTTATTATAAGCATTTTAAAATGATCTCCCTATGCTGTCCTGTAGGATCTGTCAAAGTTAACACCGTCGTTTGTCTTCTTCTTATTTTTACTTGGATTCGTCTATTAAGCTTTTGAAGCGTTATATCATATCGGCATCAACATTTCAAAAGGGCGAAACTGCTTCGGTAAACAAGAGCTGCTCACGTCGCTGGTGGGCTAATTTGAGCCCTCCCACGCAATCCAACGCCACTGGTGGAAGCAGCGAATCCTCTTCTATCAATCAATGGCGCTGGATGTTGTGGGTGAGCTCAAATTAGGCCACCAACAAGCTCTTGTTAAAAAGCAATTTCGCCTTTTGAAATGTTGGTGCCGATATAACTATCGCACGCCGCTCATCCGTTTGATATAACTTAGACGTCACAGCAAACGGTTGGCGGCGTGCTTTTTGTGGTATAATCGGCGAAAAGCTCCCTGGTGTCATCTGCTGGTGATTTTGACGTAGGACTTTCGTCTTTTTTTACTATACTGGGTGTCATTTAATTTTTTGGAAAACGAAAGCGTTACGCTGGCAGGGAAGATTTCGAACGTTACTAGCGCCTTTATCTTTCGATGGATTTTGAAGATTTATATATCAATCGACTCGGACACTCTCCAGGAATTTCATTGAACTTAATATTTTTAACGATAAGCTAACATTGGTCCCAGCCGTCAATTTGACAACACAAAAAAAACGATAAGCTATTAAAAATTTCAATTCTTGTCAAGGCCAATAAAAATTTCATATATCATCAATCTCGTGCATTCCTAACACGGACATCAGAATGCATTGCCACGTGCCTTCGGGTCCACCGCAAGAATAAAATTAGTCCAGAGAGATTTAATCTGTTCATCCAGGGAAAGTCATTGGTTTCATAATCCACATCATACCGGGGTGGGTACGAGTCATGACACATTACGGATGTTAAGTTGTGGTTTGTACTAAACCACTCGTACATTCAAACAGGGTTATACTATAACAGTTCTAATTCGTCAGCAAAAATTCAACTACACTGATGAAAAATTGATTGAAAATAATTACATTCATTCATTCGCAGAAGACATTGGTATTTAAATGATGCATTTCGTTTCTCGCGTTTGACGCGTTTCTCTTATCAAGGCCTCTAGTAAGAACCATAAGTGTTGTGTCCAGTCTCGCGTCGCGTTTTGTGTGTGAACTAAACAGCTACCGGAGGAGTGAAAGGAAGGAATCATATGCCCCATCTAAAAGAAAGGTGACAAGCTACGGTGTGAGAACTTTCGAGCGATCACCGTCCTTAATGCGCCGCCTACAAAGTGATATCCCAGATTATCTTCCGTCTTCTGTCGCCAATAGTGAATGAGTTCGTGAGAAGTTATCAAGCTGACTTCGTTGACGGCCGCTGAATACCAGGTCCCAACGCACCATCTGTTCATTGGTTTCAAGGCGGCACACCACAGTATGGACCGCGTAGAGCTATGGAAAATTATGGACGAGAATAGCTTACATGGGAAGCTTTCTAGACTGATCAAAGCAATGGTGGATTGTGTGCAAAACGGTGTGAAGATTTCATGCGAACACTCCAGTTCGTTCGAATCGCGCCGTGGACTAACAAGGTAATGGACTTTCGTGAAGCAACAAAAGTTGGACTGGGCGCACCAGGGTCCGCTTGGGAAGCAGTGTTACGATAGACGGCGATACCTTCGAGGTGTTCGATGGATCCTTGCTAACGGCTGATAATAATGTTAGTGGTCCAATGCGAAGGCGCATCATCTGTGAAAGTCGGGCCTACTTCGGGCTCCAGAAGAAACTGCGGTTAAAAGTGTGATGTCCAAATGTGTCATGTACAAAACGTCAATAAGACCGGTAGTCCTCCACGGGCATGAAACTTTTACCATGCTCGAGGAGGACTTACAAGCACTCAGATCATTCGAGAGATGAGTAGTTGGGATCATCTTTGGCGGTGTGCAAGAAGACGGTGTGTGGCGGCGAAGGATGAACCACGAGCTCGTTCAGTTCTACAGTGAACCCAGTATCCAGAAAGTAGCTAAAGACGGAAGGGTAGGATGGGCAGGGCATGTTGCAAGAATGCCAGACATCAACCTTGCAAATATGGGGTTCACTTCCAATCCGGCAGGTTCAAGACGGCGCGGAAGGCAGCGAGCGAGGTGGGCTAACCAGGTGCAGAACGACTTGGCGATCTTTCGCGGGCGTTAACTACATTTGAACGTGATTGGATCTATATCCTCCTTCTAGTTATTGCATCACTCATGCCACTGACTAATTTTAAACAATTCTCAATTGTGAAGTTAAGGTTTGTTATTGGAGGGATCGATCCGGCTTTGTTTGTATAATGAGAGTGGTACAATAACCAGGGAGAGGGTAACAAATAAATCAGGGTGATTTTTTTTATAACTTTATTTGGATTTTTTTATCACGCTTAATTTAAAGTATGTTTCCGACCGCGACAGATCATCGACAACATGGAATTTGCCACCAGGCTTGATAAAACAATCATCGTTATCTTCTCGGCGCTTCGAACCATGTGACCACTGTTATATGCTACCACACCGTGGATAACAATTTACTTGCATTTGAAGTTTTGCTAGATAGTATAGTGTTTTGCAAAGAACGTGATTCGGTGTTGGCTGTCCCGAGTGTACTGTTTATTAGTGTATATGGTGGTTTATAAAAACTTAAACTAATAGGGTGGTCCAAATACAACATCCCCCATTTTCCAAAAGATATTACATATTTGATAAAAGTAGTTACATACATATGTGATTACAGAAACAAACACCAATTGAAGTTAAACAATGTAATCAGAATATTTAATTGACTTTTTAATCTCCCTTCTCGGTCGAGCCCCGGCCGTGGATGGTACTACTGGTTGTTGGTCGACGCTCTGCTGTCTCCTGGATTCTACTGTTGTCTGTGTTACCGCTCCTGAAGATGCCGCTTCGTCAGCCTTGCTGCTGGTGATGTTGGTCTTTTTATAATTAGACCTGTGCGCCGCCGCGCCACGCCGCCGCCGCCGACACTTATTGACGTACGCCGACGCCGGTCAAGGTGTCGGCGGCGCGCCATACGCCGGTTGGCTCCACGCCGCCGAATTTCGTATTTCACGCCGATGATTGGCCAAACACAAAAATCACAGTGTGCAGTACGTTTGCATCTGCCGAATCAAGGCAAGCTATTATGCTTGCTATTATACCTTTAGCACATTTGTTTACTCTTATCTCTGTCACTCCTCCTTGTACTTAAATTGCCAAAATTGTCCTGAATAAATTCTTGAATAATTTTGGTAAACAATTCCTTGGTTTTCTTGAAATAATTTCCGAAGGAAGTCCGTGAGGAAGTTCTAAAGGAATACCTGAAGAAAATTTTTAGAGTCCTGAGGAATTTCTGGATTTATTTTCGTAGTAATTTTTGGAGGATTTTCTGAAGGAACACCTGGAGAAAATTCCGGAGGAATTCTAGGAGGAATGTCCAAAAAAATTCTTTAAGAAATTTGAGAATGTCAATAAATCCTTTAGAAGCTTCTTTGGAAATTGCTCGAATTCAATTACCATTAAGCTTTAAATGCACTGCTGTGTGAAGCGCATAAACGGAGTCAAATCTATTACAACTGTGATAAAGTTTACTCATCTACATGGGTAGATTTTAAAAGTATTTCAAAAAGAATTTTTGAAGGAATTCCTGATGGAATTAAGAAAATTATTTTGAGCTTTTTTTATGGAATGTCTTCACTTGTCATAGGACGAGTTTGTACCTTCCCATTAAATTACACCACTTGATTGTACCTTGACAGATACGTATTTCGACCTCAACAGTAAGGTCGTCTTCAGTGTCTCGTACTTGACTCGACTAGTTAAGTACGAGACACTGTAGACGACATTACTGTTGAGGTCGGAATACGTATCTGTCAAGGTACAATCAAGTGGTAGAATTAAATAGGATGGTACAAACTCGTCTTATGACAACTAATGGAATTGTTAGAATTGATCTTAGAAAAATGTTTGAATCAATTTCCAGAAGAATTCAATAAGAAAATTCCTAAGGTCCTAAGAAATTTCTAAGCAATTCCTGAGGAAAATTTCGAAGAATAATCTGGTTTTATTTGTGGTGGTTTTTTTAAGGAATTCCTGGTGAAATTCCCAATTGAATTCCTAACGGATTTTTTTTATGGCATACTAGAATGAGTTTCTTGATGGCTTACCGAATAGATTCCTGAATGTATTTCCTAGGGAATTATTCAAGGTAATAACGGAAAAAATCTGAAGACATTGTTGAACGAACTCCTGCAGTAAATTTCCAAGGAATTCTTGAGAATATCCGAATATCCACAATCTCGATAATTGGAAGTTTTTTTGGCATGTAGTCTTGATTCTAGAATCAAAACTAAGTTTGTTTTCCTACTGTCCGGACTTTCAAAGAAATTCCTGGAGAAATATAGGAGTTTCTATGAAAATTACAATAGCTATCCAGTATTTTGCTCACAGTAATGACGGCGTGAGCTCCCATAAATTTGACATTCAAGAGGTAAAAAGCATTGGAGCTCATCTAGGGTAATGGTACCAATAGTGGAGGTTTTGGTTTCCATAGAGGTGCTATCCATTGATTTCTTATGGGACTCGCCACTATTGGAACAGTTGCACCACTATATGTGCAAGGGAGTCAATTTTGTTAAGGAAAAACATTGTTTTCAATAGTTTTTCAAGCGAAATTTAAGAATAAATTGCATTTGACAGGGTATTTAAAGCACGGCGCGTCAACTGAAACCATTGTAAATTATATATTTATGATAAATCTCATTAAAACCCCACTACCTCCACTATTGGTGCTACCTCCACTAAGGGTACGGTTACTTATGGCACAAATCTCCCGAATTGAGGTGAACGTGCCCCTGGAGCCGACGTTCTGACGGCTACCCTAGTATGCCGAGTTCTAATCATTTTTTATCAACAAACAAATGTCATTTACATTTTACTGCTGTTTTCGGAAAATGTTTCAGTTGCTTTTGTCTTTTTGATGTTTTATTAATAATAACGCTCTATTCTATTTTAGGTCATGAATCTGATAGGTTACTTAATGCATATTTACAAAATCATAGACAATGAATCTTGGATTTGTTACCATGTTTTAGCCACGTAATATGTCTACACTAAAATAGGTCACTTGGTATAGTTCTGTCCAAATATTCTACCGCACATACTTAATACTATGATTGAAAGCTTAAAGGATAGCAGCTTATAATCCATTTTTTTACACAATGGTTTCATGTGAATTTCTAGAAAGTTCCAGATTTACGTCTAGTGTTTTTAAACAATTAGAATTCATTCTCAAAACTCATCTTGCCCAAATTGGGTGATAAAATATGTTGGCTAATTTATTGTTTGAAAATGAAAATATCCTTCAGAAATCAAAGGGAAAAGCACTGTGTGTGGGAGAACCCTTTTAGAAGTTGTTCTTGAACAATTTATCAATTAGATGAACATAAGTATTTCCAGCAAAACTTAAAAATTAAGAACCTCATAATATTTTATGTTTTTTTTTTCAACAATAAATAAATTCAGCAACGAAACCGCTGTTTCAAGCATTGCGGTAGTATTCATAACCCTTAGAGAAAAGAATGTTATTTTCCTACATCTTCACATCCAATAAATTATTTAAGTTACACTGCAGGGTTTAGAAATGTGTAGCTTCTGATGATTTTTTAAAACGTCCTTTAAAGACCTTGGTGGTTAATTTAAGATATCTAAATCAACCAGCAAGGTCTTCCACTTTGTTATGTCCAAGCCTAGAATAGGTATATAGGACATAATGCAAATAATAAATTTAAAAGTAAATCTCAACTGGAAATACTTTCCGATGCCATCAAAAGTGGATGACATTTATTTATTTACTTCAAAAATAATTATTGAATCAAGGCATACTAGATGAGTTCCAATGTTTTGTACCTCTGGAATGTCAAATTCAGTGGAACTCACGCCTCCATTACCGAGCGCAAAAAAAACTGGAAAACCCATTGAAAATTCGGATATTTCTCAGAAATTTATTTTAAAAAATCTGTTCGAAAATCTTTTAGGTTTTTTTTTATTCCTTCAAAAAATTATTGGGAAATTTATGCAGGATTTTCTTCAAAAATCACTTTAAAAAAGTCCCCAGGAATTATTTTAGACATTCATGCAGGGATTCGTTCAAAAAACTCTCCGGAAAGGGCTTTGTATTTCTTTTTTTAGAAATTCCACCCATTCCTCCAGGAAGTCCTTAGGAAATTCAATCAGTAAACCATACAAAATTTCTTCAAGAATCATTCCGAAAATAATTCTTATTTTACAGAATTTCTAAAGGAATTTTCGAAAGAATTTTCCAATGGTATTTGAGTGTTGAACTTATTTTCAATGAATAAAAAATAAAAAGGATTGCTTGAATATACAAACGAAATTTCCAAAGATCTCCTAAAAGAATTTCTGAAGAGATTCCCGAAAGAATTCTTAAAGGAATTTTAAAGTAAATTTTCGAAGGTCTACAGGAATTTCTGGAAGAGTTGCTAAAAGAATTTTCGGAGGAATGTCCCAAGGAATTCTTATAGGAAATTAGGAAAGAATTTCTGGAGAAAGTTCTAAATAAATTTCAAAGGGAAATTTCGAAAGAATACCAAAAATATCTTCGTAGAGTTTCCGAGTTTTGAGGAACCACTGGAAGAATTTTTGTTAAAACTTTTGGAGAAATTTTGGAAAGAATTTCCGCAGAAATACCTAACTAAATTTTCAATTCTGCGAAGAAGTTCTGAAGGAATTCATTAGGGAAATTTTAAATTAATTCTTGGAATTCCTTTTTCGATTTTCTGAGGAATAACTTGTGAAAATTCAAAACGAATTTCTGGATTTATATACGAAGCGTGATTTTTTTTCTCAGCTCAAAATTCTTCACGCCGATTCACGCCGCCGCCGCCGCCGCTGAACATTGCTCACGGCGTGACGCCGCCGACGCCGCCGCCGCTGGTGTAAAAATGGCCTTACGCCGCCGCCGATCATAAATACTTCGGCGCACAGGTCTAGTTATAATCGCGTCGTTCGAACACTCTTCTGAATCTCGATTGTTTCTTGCATGGGTTCATGGCTTTGCATGATCTCGGAGTTATGGCTGGTCTCAGGTTTAACATGCACTGCACTCCGCCTGTATACTCCACCATGCTTTGTCTGGACTTCACAAGAACGATCTGGCAATTTGCGTATCAATGTAGCTTCCTCCCATTGCTTATTCAAATCTGGTCTACGTTGAACGACGACATTTTCACCGACTTGCAGATCTGGTAGATTTCTGGATCTTTTGTCGTAGCTTGCCTTGACCACCTTTCTCTTGTGTGTAATCCGTTGCTCAACACTAGACGCTTGTGGGGGTTGCAACTTATTCGTGATTAGAGGTACCGTGCTACGTGTACTCCTGGAAAAATTCGCTGATTTGGACTTGTACCGACTGCATTTGGTGTGTTCTTATGCTGCTGCAACGCCTGCCAAAAATCAACTTCACACTCAACTGCTTCATGGATTTCACCGCCGATTCTGCTTTACCGTTCCCTTGAGCGTGGGACGACGTCACGCGCTTGAAGCTCAAATCCTTTGCAAACTTCGTCCATTCTTCGTTTTGAACTAAGGACCGTTGTCAGTGGCAACAACTTGCGGTGTGCCATGATGCGCGAAGTGACGCTTGCAAGTATTGACGATGGTACTTGTCTTTGTATCGCTGAGGAAATCAACAAAGTCAGAGTAGCTACCTGCAGTAACCATCATGACCATTTTCTTCCCTTCCTGCTTGATCTCACCCAAATCAATATTTACTCGCTGGAAAGGATACTCCGGTATCTGCATGGTGTGTTGACATCGGAGGCTTACACTGACTGGCGCTGAATTCCATACATACCACGCAATTCCGCACGTAGTTGCTGACTTGATCCGCCATTCCAGGCCAGAAAAATGATTCTCTGGCCGCACGCAGCGTGTAGTCGACACCCAGATGAGCGACATGTAATTTCTCTATCAGCTTCTTGCGGAGGCATTTTGGTACCACAATCCGATCTCCCTTGAAGATCACTCCTCTGAGCGTAGTTAGCTCGTTCTGGAATGCACGGTAGGGCAGCAAATCATCACTCAGCTCTTCCTTCCTGTCTGGCCAGCCTTCAGCACTGCCGAAATCTTGCTTGGGAACGGTACCGATGATAGCGCCACTTTTGCTTTTGAGCGGTTAAGCTTCAATTGACGTTCCCGAAACCTTTGCATCGTGGCCTCTAGATTCCGGTTGTGGTTCAGCATAGCCTCCTCCATCGTGTCACCGCAGCCGAACACAATGATGTCGTCAGCAATGCGTACTCCACGTAGACCCGAAATCACCTGCTGTTGCGCCTTTTGGTATATCTCCGGCGCACACGATACACCGAACGGCATTCGCTTCCACCGATAACCACCCATGGGTGTCCAAAAGGCTGTCAAATCCCAAGAAGCCATTTTTGGCGTCCAGTACCGTAAAGATTCTAGCCTTCGCAAAAACCGGCAGCATTTCTTCTATAGTCGGAATTTGGTGGTTTGCACGCTTCACTGCTTGATACTGTGAACAATTGATTCTGACAACATATAGAAATTTCTGGGGATGGCATCCGTTGTTTGATCCGTATACGTTACAAGGCCGTCCTGTGATCCGCTCCCAAAATTCAAGCCCAGCCCGGATGCTATCGAACTGTCACACAGAGCTCGTATGGCGTCTGAATAGACGTCCCACAATGTTACGTTAAAACAGCAATCAACTGCCTGTGATACACTCCCCAATCCTTTACAATACCCATTGCAGTATTGTCCTTTCAAAGCACCCCGTTTCACTCATTCGCCCTTATTGGCAAGTTTTATCGTGTAAAAGTTATACGATCTTGAAGAAAATGCTCCACATATGCCTCAACGTGAAAACCGCATTTAAATGATAAATTGAATAATAATAAATTAGGGTAATTTGCCAAATGTTGAACGGCTAATTCCTTCCTATTGTTGGACGCACGTGCATTTCTTATGGGAGTTCAACAATAGGCATAAAATTTGGCCGTTCAACATTTGGCGGTTTCCCCTACAACATCGGATTACTGCGATCGGAACAGAACAAATCTCGCTTAACTTTTCAAAAGGACCTAAGTAACATTTTTTCATGAATTAATTTAAATAGCGCAATCAACAGAAAAACATGAAAGCTTTTAATTGCAGTACTCAAATTAATTCATGGAAAAATTGTTACTTAGGTCCTTTTGAAAAGTTAAGCGAGAAATAACCATTGATTAATTGAAATGGTTCTATGCAAACGGCGATGAGTGGCAAATCGGTTCTGTTCGCTGTTGTGCGGTTTATTAATCTCTTTTTATATGAAACACTAAACTGTTGTAGGAATATCATATCCATCTATCTTACGACATTTTTCTCTCCCAAAAAAAAAAGGTTTTGGATGGGTGGCTCATATTGCCCCGTATAATCGGGAGCACACATCAAAATCAATACAATTTCTAAGCGCATTTTTCATCATTTATCGACGTAATACGAAAGGTAACATTCCCTAGTATAAGTCAACTACATTCGAATTATGATTTTTTTTATCTTTTCAGTGCTTTTCGGAACAATTTCCTTATTTATTGCCCTGATCACCCTATCAATGAAAAAGTGGTAGATCATAGTCTGAAGAAGCTATTAACAACTATTGCTTCTATTACGTGAAGTAAATTGATGCATTCAGACGACATTTCTTTGAAAAAGTCTGAAGATTTACAAATCTCAGGTCGGTGAACAGGTCTAATGAACAGTCTTAGTGTTTATGTTGGTGTACTTTCACTTTCATATATCATAATGAAAATTGCGATTTATTATGTCCATTTGTGAAAAAAACAATGTCATGTGCGTCCTAAATATTGAAAGTACCATCATAACAGTCCCATCAAGAGTTTACATGGCCGTACACTAATTACGTAAGCAATTGTTCTGGGTTTTCAACCCCCCCTGTAAGAGTGTTCCCATACAAATCATTTTTATTAATATGGGACGTTAGTAAATGTCAAACCACCCCTTCCCCCATAAGTGCTCACGTAATTAGATTACGACCCCACCTGGCAGTACAAAACTATATACAAAGTGTCAATCATACATCTCAGTATTAACACATGTTCAACTTTTTAGTTTCAATAGAAATTACCGAAAGAAAGTAGACAGACGTGCAACTCGTGTTGCAGCCAAATTAATTATTCAATTCACTTAAATTTCCTTACCCAAACTTAATAAATGAAAGAAACTCACCTGCTCGCACTGCATCATGTCGTAAAACACCGTAAAAGTAGCCTTCCTAAGCGCTGGTTCAGGCACCAGCGTAACCTCCAGAAACGGTCCCACCATCGACGGTATAAAGTGCAGCTTATGTTCCCCCAGCTGAGCCCACATGCTCAAGATTTGGAAACCCATCGCCACCCGCATGTCGCCATGTGTGCTCAGCAACTTCCTCCGTTTGGTTTCATGATACTGCTCGATCTGCAACGATGGCTGTGTCAGAAAGATCACCGCCACACTGAAGTACGACCACCACAGTTGCGAATCAAACGACTGTGGTCCCAGGAAACGGTACACCAAGGGCTTCGCCATTTCCTCCAGTGTCTTGCGAAGCACCTCATTCGCCGATATCTTCATCACCAACCAATCCTTGGAAAAGATCATCCAATCCTGCTCCAGGATGTCCTTGAAAATGTTCAGACACTGCTGAATGAAATCCTTGAGTTCCTTGTTGTTTCCGCCGGTGCTCAGTCGGTCCCACATCCGTTGGAAGTGAGACTCATCCAATAGTTGCAGCAATCCCAGCATGACTGCAAACAGAGCACAAACGAGAGATTCGTTGCCACCGTTGCCGAGGACGTTGATGGTTTGCATCAAAATAGAAAATATGTTTGAGAACAGTGTGTCCAAATCGTGGTGGATTGCGTTCGAAGGCTTTTCGCCAGTTTTGACTTTAGCTTCATGCAGTTTGATGAGTATTTCGGCGAGGATCTCCGAACACAGGCGCAGTTCGTCACGCCGCGCGAGGTGTATTCTGAGGTGCTTGCAAGCAATGTTGAGAATGACGGAGCGTATTTCGTCGTCTTGGAACAACTGCCCCGAGACCATATCTTTGATGGATTTTAGTTTGGCCTGAATAAGAGGAGGCTGAGCATCCTTGGGGACGGAATCCAGCATGCTTCTGACTAGGGTTTCCAGCTCGGTTTTGGTGATGATGGATTGAAGCTGTTCGAAGACGACACCGACTGAGCTGAGGAGGGCCTCCTGGATTGGGAGGATTTGTGAATGACTACTGACTTGAAGCATTCCATTGAGAGAGGTGAAAACGGCGAACAGATCATGCTTGAACTTGTCTTCGTACTGGCCGCCGGACGCATGCGCAAATAGTTTTCGGCTTTGGATGATTAGCTTGAAGATGAACTCAAGGGAGCTGAAGCATTGGAGGATTGGTTCAAGGTTTTCTGCAGTGTTCATCCAATCAGCGAGATGTTGGACTGAGGAAAGCAGACCTTTATATACTAGAGGAGCGGTGAAGTGGTCCTTGATGTAGGCATCCATGACGGGTTTGAAGTGCTGAAACTTGCTGCTCTGCATGAGGCTGAAGATCGACACGAGGACGTGGAAAACAAGTCCCGAGTGAGGAGTACTGTTTCCATCGTCTGTGGAGAATATGGCAAAAAGTACGTCCAGAACATCTTGGAGAAATTTTATGAGCTCTTCATTGTGAAGCCGAAGAATTCGCTGCAGAGAGTCTTGGATGCGTGACGGATGGTTTCGCCATTGGAGAAGCGAAAGTAGATCGCCGTTTTGTGTGAGCTTGGTAGAACAGAGCACGGTTTTGACGAAAAATGCTTCTTTGGAGCTCCGATGGTATGGCGAGTTGGATTCAAGGGTATGGGCGTGTTTGTCCGTGGCAGAACAAGGCAACCGAAGGTAGATGTTCGGCTGCACTTTGAGAATATCTTCACACTTGTAGACGTACAGTTCGTGGGATGCATCCGCGAGAGTAGCTCCTCCGGGTTCCATCAAACGTGCGAAACTGAATCCGAATAGTTTCGGATCGGATTTATCTCGGGTTGAGCAGCTCCGTAGCTCGAACCGTACGTGAGCCTTGCTGAACTTGTCTATGGGAACAAACATTCGAATGGTTTCGTTCCATGCTGGTGAGTTGTTGTGATACAGTACCATGGATTTGTAAAACGCTTGGAGGGGATTTCCTGAGGCGATGGCTATGCATTCTTGGATTATTCGTCCGTTCTCGTCCAAGACCAATGTAGTAATTTCGATATTTTTGGCCGTACTAATACCAACTCGTTCGAACTCACCGCGTTCTAAAGTTAAGAAAAGATCGTTTTTCACATCTCCAGGCATAATAACATCAGGGAAGCCTATCTTTTTGGTTATGGCAGTTCCTTGAAACAGTATTGGCTGTTCTATTCGGGCTTGTCCTAAGCCCCCGTGAATCAATTTCAACGATACCACCAAACCGTAGTGACCTTGTGTACTAGCGTTGATCGGTTGGAATTTACCACTAGCCTTCTTGATGATCAACTCATGCAACTGATGGTAGTCCTTTTCTTCGCACTGCAAGATCTTAAAACTATACTCCTTCTCCTCCGACTCGACAGTCTGATCAAACTGTCCTATTTCGCTCAACGGAAGCACACCGACTCCGTATGGTCTTCGGTAGGAGTGATTACTGATGAATTTGTCCCCTTTCTTGACCGACTCCGAGTGCAGCATTTTCCCCACTCGCATCACATTGGCAATTAGGTAGAGGTCCTGGTTGAGGTTGGACGACCCCAAATCAGCAAACACCGTGCAGTTGTTTGAGGCTTCCACGTAAGTGGAAAATCCGTCTTTGGCAATGCGCACCAGAAAACGCTCGGACAGGGCTCGCATTCGCTGGCCATCGTAGAGATAGAAATAGATCTCCGCGTCATCCCCTATCCGGTGACCGAAATCGCGCATGCAGAAGTATAAATGGTGGGTGAGGATCTTCTTGTCGGCCTTCCGTCGTAACGTTCCGCGGTTCTGTGGAAGAGAAATATACATTTGATTAGTTGAATTTTCCGCAGGAGTGGATGGAAGGTGTCGTGTGTCCCATCTACAAAAAAGGGCGATAAGCTGGATTGTAGGAACTATCGCGCAAACACATTGCTGAACTAGGCGGCGTTCAGCAATGTGATTGCGCGGTAGGTGTACTCTCCCAAATTTTATGCCGCCGACTAACACCAATTGCAAGAGAGTTCGTGGGGCAGTACCAGTCGGGATTTATGGGAGAACGCTCTACCACAGATCAGGTGTTCGCCGTACGTCAGGTATTGTATAAATGCCGCGAATACAACGTGCCCAAACATGATCTATTCATCGACTTCTAAGCCGCATATGATACAATCGATCCCCAGCTATGGAAGCTAATGCAACGAAAACGGATTTCCGGATAAACTGATACGGTTGATCAAGGCGACGATGGATCGGGTGACTTGCGTAATTCGAGTTTCAGAAGCATTCTCGAGGCCATTCGAAACACGCAGAGGGTTACGGCAAGATGAAGATCTTTCGTATCTGCTATTCAATATCGCTTTAGAGGGAGTAATACGAAGGGCAGGGATTGACATGAGTGGTACGATTTCACGAAGTCCGTCCAGTTATTTGGTTTCGCCGACGACATTGATATCATAGCACGTAACTTTGAGAGGATGGAGGAAGCCTACATGAGACAGAAAAGCGAAGCTAAACGGATTGGACTAGTCATCAACACGTCGAAGCCGAAGGACTAGGCTCAAGAGAGGTCAATTTAAGGCACCCTACAACGAGTTTCTATCGGTAGTGACGAAATCGAGGTGGTTGAAGAATTCGTGTACTTGGGTGACTGGTGACCGCCGATAACGATACCAGTAGAAAAAATCGGAGACGCATCATGGCAAGAAATCGTACGTACTTTGGTCTACGCAAAACACTTCGATCAAATAGAGTTCGCCGCCGTACCAAACTGACCGTCGTACAAATATTTTCATTGTCCCTATCCCAGCCAGTAGAATATGATCCAACAGAACTCCCGAATTGGCACATAAAAATGGAAATACACACAGGTCTTTTTTTACACTTTTTTTTGCGAGGTTTTTTTTGCGAGGTTTGTTTTTACACGGATTTTCGAATTAACGCGGTACCCAGATAAGAATTTTCTTAGTCTTTTTGAATGAAAAACACACAGCTCGACGAGTAGAAACCGGAAATCGATGTTTGGCGCGATTTTGGAATTCAAGATGATCGACTTCCGGTTTGATAAAACGACCAGGAACCCATGCAATATGGGTATTGCCGGAATAGGCTCGATCAGTAGAATCCGGAAATCGATGTTTGGCGCCATTTTGGAATTCAAGCCATTATAAGAATTCCTCCGTCATTTCTTTTTGAAATTCTTCCGGAAGTTCCATCGAGTGTTCCTCAAAGAATTTTCTCCGCAAGATCCTCACAAAAATTTCTTCGGGAGACCCTCACAAAAATTCCTCAGAGGAATTCCTCCGGAAGTTCCTCAGAGGAATTCCCTCGGGAGTTCCTTGAAGGAATTCTCTGGAAGTTCCTTTAAGAATCCCTCAGGAAGCTCCTCCAGGAATTCCTCGGGAAGTTCCCCCAGGAATTTCTCCTGGAATCCAGAAATTCCTCCGGGAATCCCTACAGAAATTCCTCCAGAAGTTCCTCCGGAAGTTTCTCCGGAAGTTCCTCCAGGAATTCCTCTGGAAGCTCCTCGGGAAGTTCCTCCCAGTGATGGGAAATGTCAAAAAAATGTCATGGCATTGCTATTACTAATTTCCAAACAACTTTTTTCAAAAGTCATTTACAGTTCGGATTTTTTGATTAACATGTAGTACTTAAAGGGTCCTAGAACTTTGTCGAACAGATAATTGTTCTAAATACAAAGTGTGAGCCATGAGAGCGAGATTAAAAAAATGTCACGGAATGTCATGACATTAATGTCATTTGACACTAATTCGGCTCTCGCGCCGCCAATATCATATTTAGTGAAATTATTTGTGAGAAAAAGTTTTCGAGTCCTTTGTGGGCTACATGTTTATAAGGAAAGCATAATTGTAAATTACTTGTGAGAAAAGTTATTAGCAAGTTAGTCCCATGACATCGATATGACATTTCCCGTCACTGGTTCCTCCAGGAATTCCTCTGGAAGATCCTCCTCCTCCTCCTCCTCCACAAATTCCTTCGGGAATTTCTCCGGATTGCTTCGTAATTTCTTCGGGAATTCCTTCAGGAATTTCTCCGGGAATTCCTCCGTAAGTTCCTCCAGAATTCCTCCGGAAATTTTTCCGGGAATTCCTCCAGAAATTTTTCCGGGAATTCCTCCGGAAGTTCCTCCGAGAACTCCTCCGGAAGTTCCTCCGAGAACTCCTCCGGAAGTTCCTCCGGAAATTCCTCCGGAAGTTCCTCCGGAAGTTCCTCCGGAAGTTCCTCCGGAAGTTCCTCCGGAAATTCCTCCGGAAGTTCCTCCGGGAATTCCTCCGGAAGTTCCTCCGGGAATTCCTCCGGAAGTTCCTCCGGGAATTCCTCCGGAAGTTCCTCCGGGAATTCCTCCGGAAGTTCCTCCGGGAATTCCTCCGGAAGTTCCCCCGGAAGTTCCTCCGGGAATTCCTCCGGAAGTTCCTCCGGGAAGTTCCTCCGGGAATTCCTCCGGAAGTTCCTCCGGGAATTCCTCCGGAAGTTCCTCCGGGAATTCCTCCGGAAGTTCCTCCGGGAATTCCTCCGGAAGTTCCTCCGGGAATTCCTCCGGAAGTTCCTCCGGGAATTCCTCCGGAAGTTCCTCCGGGAATTCCTCCGGAAGTTCCTCCGGAATTCCTCCGGAAGTTCCTCCGGGAATTCCTCCGAAGTTCCTCCGGAATTCCTCCGGAAGTTCCTCCGGGAATTCCTCGGAAGTTCCTCCGGAATTCCTCCGGAAGTTCCTCCGGGAATTCCTCGGAAGTTCCTCCGGAATTCCTCCGGAAGTTCCTCCGGAATTCCTCCGGAAGTTCCTCCGGGAATTCCTCCGGATGTTCCTCCGAATTCCTCCGGATGTTCCTCCGGGAATTCCTCCGGAAGTTCCTCCGGAATTCCTCCGGAAGTTCCTCCGGAATTCCTCCGGAAGTTCCTCCGAATTCCTCCGGAAGTTCCTCCGGAATTCCTCCGGAAGTTCCTCCGGGAATTCCTCCGGAAGTTCCTCCGGAATTCCTCCGGAAGTTCCTCCGGGAATTCCTCCGGAAGTTCCTCCGGGAATTCCTCCGAAGTTCCTCCGGAATTCCTCCGGAAGTTCCTCCGGGAATTCCTCCGGAAGTTCCTCCAGGAATTCCTCCGAAGTTCCTCCGGGAATTCCTCCGGAAGTTCCTCCGGAATTCCTCCGGAAGTTCCTCCGGGAATTCCTCCGGAAGTTCCTCCGGAAGTTCCTCCGGAAGTTCCTCCGAAGTTCCTCCGGAAGTTCCTCCGGAATTCCTCCGGAAGTTCCTCCGGGAATTCCTCCGGAAGTTCCTCCGGAATTCCTCCGGAAGTTCCTCCGAATTCCTCCGGAAGTTCCTCCGGGAATTCCTCCGGAAGTTCCTCCGGGAATTCCTCCGGAAGTTCCTCCGGGAATTCCTCCGGAAGTTCCTCCGGGAATTCCTCCGGAAGTTCCTCCGGGAATTCCTCCGGAAGTTCCTCCGGGAAGTTCCTCCGGGAAGTTCCTCCGGAAGTTCCTCCGGGAATTCCTCCGGAAGTTCCTCCGGGAATTCCTCCGGAAGTTCCTCCGGGAATTCCTCCGGAAGTTCCCCCGGGAATTCCTTCGGAAGTTCCCCCGGGAATTCCTCCGGAAGTTCCCCCGGGAATTCCTCCGGAAGTTCCCCCGGGAATTCCTCCGGAAGTTCTCCCGGGAATTCCTCCGGAAGTTCTCCCGGGAATTCCTCCGGAAGTTCTCCCGGGAATTCCTCCGGAAGTTCTCCCGGGAATTCCTCCGGAAGTTCCCCCGGGAATTCCTCCGGAAGTTCCCCCGGGAATTCCTCCGGAAGTTCCGCCAGGAATTCCTCCGGAAGTTCCGCCAGGAATTCCTCCGAAAGTTCCCCCGGGAATTCCTCCGGGAGTTCCTCGGGCAATTCCTCCGGAAGTTCCTCCGGGAATTCCTCCGGAAGTTCCTCCGGAATTCCTCGGAAGTTCCTCCGAGAATTCCTCCGGAAGTTCTTCCGGGAATTCCTCCGGAAGTTCCTCCAGGAATTCCTCAGGAAGTTCTCACGGGAAATCCTTCGGAATTCCTCCGGGAATTCCTCCGGAAGTTCCTCCTGCAATTCCTCCGGAAGTTCTTCCGGGAATTCCTCCGGAAGTTCCTCCGGGAATTCCTCCGGAAGTTCCTCCGGAAGTACCTACGGACGGTCCTACGGGTATTCCTCCGGAACTACCTCCGGATATTCCTCCGGAAGTTCCTCCGGAATTCCTCCGGAAGTTCCTCCGGAATTCCTCCGGAAGTTCCTCCGGAATTCCTCCGGAAGTTCCTCCGGGAATTCCTCCGGAAGTTCCTCCGGGAATTCCTTCGGAAGTTCCTCCGAATTCCTCCGGAAGTTCCTCCGGAATTCCTCCGGAAGTTCCTCCGGAATTCCTCCGGAAGTTCCTCCGGGAATTCCTCCGGAAGTTCCTCCGGGAAGTTCCTCCGGAAGTTCCTCCGGGAAGTTCCTCCCGAAGTTCCTCGGAAGTTCCTCCAGGAATTCCTCCGGAAGTTCCTCCGAATTCCTCCGGAAGTTCCTCCGGAATTCCTCCGGAAGTTCCTCCGAATTCCTCCGGAAGTTCCTCCGGAATTCCTCCGGAAGTTCCTCCGAATTCCTCCAAAGTTCCTCCGGGAATTCCTCCGGAAGTTCCTCCGGGAATTCCTCCGGAAGTTCCTCCGGGAATTCCTCCGGAAGTTCCTCCGGGAATTCCTCCGGAAGTTCCTCCGGGAATTCCTCCGGAAGTTCCTCCGGGAATTCCTCCGGAAGTTCCTCCGGGAAGTTCCTCCGGAAGTTCCTCCGGAAGTTCCTCCGGGAATTCCTCCGGAAGTTCCTCCGGGAATTCCTCCGGAAGTTCCTCCGGGAATTCCTCCGGAAGTTCCTCCGGGAATTCCTCCGTAAGTTCCTCCGGGAATTCCTCCGTAAGTTCCTCCGGGAATTCCTCCGGAAGTTCCTCCGGGAATTCCTCCGGAAGTTCCTCCGGAAGTTCCTCCGGGAATTCCTCCGAAGTTCCTCCGAATTCCTCCGGAAGTTCCTCCGGGAATTCCTCCGGAAGTTCCTCCGGGAATTCCTCCGGAAGTTCCTCCGGGAATTCCTCCGGAAGTTCCTTCGGGAATTCCTCCGGAAGTTCCTCCGAGAATTCCTCCGGAAGTTCCTCCGAGAATTCCTCCGGAAGTTCCTCCGGGAATTCCTCCGGAAGTTCCTCCGGGAATTCCTCCGGAAGTTCCTCCGGGAATTCCTCCGGAAGTTCCTTCGAGAATTCCTCCGGAAGTTCCTCCGCAAATTCCTCCGGAAGTTCCTCCGCAAATTCCTCCGGAAGTTCCTCCGCGAATTCCTCCGGAAGTTCCTCCGGAAGTTCCTCCGGAAGTTCCTCCGGGAATTCCTCCGGAAGTTCCTCCGGGAATTCCTCCGGAAGTTCCTCCGGGAATTCCTCCGGAAGTTCCTCCGGGAATTCCTCCGGAAGTTCCTCCGGAAGTTCCTCCGGAAGTTCCTCCGGGAATTCCTCCGGAAGTTCCTCCGGGAATTCCTCCGGAAGTTCCTCCGGAAGTTCCTCCGGAAGTTCCTCCGGAAGTTCCTCCGGAAGTTCCTCCGGAAGTTCCTCCGGAAGTTCCTCCGGAAGTTCCTCCGGAAGTTCCTCCGGAAGTTCCTCCGGAAGTTCCTCCGGAAGTTCCTCCGGAAGTTCCTCCGGAAGTTCCTCCGGAAGTTCCTCCGGAAGTTCCTCCGAAGTTCCTCCGGAAGTTCCTCCGAATTCCTCCGGAATTCCTCCGGAAGTTCCTCCGGGAATTCCTCCAGAAGTTCCTCTTGGCATTCCTCTGGAAGTTCTTCCGGAAGTTCCTCCGGGAATTCCTCCAAAAGTTCCTCCGGGAATTCCTCCAGAAGTTCCTCCGGGAATGCCTACGGAAGTTCCTCCGGAAATTCCTCCACCAATTCCATCATAAATTCATCCAAAAGTTCCTCCAGGAAATCATCCAGAAATTCTTCTTGAAATTTCTTCATAAGTTCCCCCATTAGTTCCTCCAAGAACTTCCCTGGAAATTAATCTATAAATTTCTCCGGGAATTCCTCCTGAAATTCCACCGGGAGTTCCTTCAGAATTTTCTCCGAGAAAGCTAGCTTAACTTTTCAAAAGGACCTAAGTAACATTTTTTTTATGAAATAATTTTAATATTGCAATCAACAGACCAATATGAAAGCTTTTAATTATTATTATTATTTCTTTATTAAAGAGGATTGCAGCCCTAGGCTGGCTCACCTCTGGTATATGAAAGCTTTTAATTGCAGTACTCAAATAAATTCATTTAAAAAAATGTTATTCAGGTCCTTTTGAAAAATTAAGCGAGAAATTCCTCAAGACGTTTCTCGAAGAAATTTCTTCAGAAGTTCCTCAGAGAACTTCCTCCGGAAGTTTCTCGAAGGAACTCCTCCGGAAGCTCCTCAAAGGAATTCCACCGGAAGTTCATTCAAGAATTCCTCCCGAAGTTCCTCAAAAGAGTTCCGCCGTAAGTTCCTCAAAGAAATTCCGCCGGAAGTTCCTCAAAGGAATTCCTCCAGAAGATCCTTAAAAGAATTCTTCCAGCAGGTGGTCCCGTAGCGTAGTTGGCTATACGTTCGCCTTATAAGAGAATGAACATGGGCTCGATTCCCATCCCCTCCACCAAACCCTCGTCAGTCACCGGCAGCGCAGTCCTTACGGTGGCGTTTGGGGTCACGCCTCACGGACACGTCTGACTGACAACAACTGATAAAACTGATCTCGAAGACATTCCTCCAACGTACTTCGATAAATGGCAACCGAACAAAGCAACGATCATTGGATTCACCATATGGACAAATGGACACAAGGACTCACGATGATATCGGCAATGACAACAATATCGAACTACGGGTATCCATAGATTCTGTACAGCAGAATACTACAGCAGATCACGGTTCAGTAGCGCCTACTAAATAAATATATGAATAAAAAAATCCTCCTGCAGTTCCTCAAAGGAATTTCTCCGGCGTTTTTTTTTCTCAAAATTCCTCCGAGAATTCATGCGGAAGTTCCTCAAAGATTTTTTCGGAAAGCTCCACAGGAAATTTATCTGAAGTACCTCCAGGAAATCTTCTGGAAGGTTCTCCAGACACTCTTCAAGAATTCCTTCCAGAAATTCCTCCGATGATTCCTGTTGAAATCCTTCCTTACTACAAAAAAAACTAGAAATAAAAAAAAGGCGCCAAGAATGTAAGCTTCTAATAAAAATAAAATTTTACTTAATCATGCTTGTCGACGGGAGAAGCGTGCATGGGCGGACTCGCTTGCCGACGAAGGGGAGAGAGAGCCACAGCAACCAGGGACATTTGCCTCCTCTACGATATCTCACAACGAGACGAGATTCTGGTAGGTGCCAAACATATGGCAGCCTTTAATAACCATGGAGAATCTAAACGACTTCGTATTGGCTGATGACGTTGAACTTCTCGCTCAACGGCGCTCTGATATGCAGAGTAAGCTCAACGACTTTGCCGACTCCTCTTCCGCAGGTTTAGTCATCAACGTCAACAAAATCAAATCGTAGGACAATAAACACGGCAACCTCTTCCAGTTTTACAGTAGCTGGACAATCAGTGGTGAATGTTGAAAAGTTAGAATATTTTGGAAGCCATGTGGCGTCAGACGGCGGTACCAAGTTTAACATAGGCGCACGGATCAAGAAAGCAAGGGCTGCCTTTGCGAGTTTAAGTACATAATATCTGGAAGAACAGGCAGATATAACGCATCAATATCCGAATTTTTAACTCTAACGTGAAATCTATACTGTTATACAGTTGTTTATCAACAGATGCCTACGGTACATAATTTGTGCCTGGTGGCCTCACAACTGGATCTCAAACAACGAGCTCCATCGTCCGATAGTAAGGCCGAGGCCGATAGTAACGGAAACTCGGGATCGGAAGTGGGGCTGGGTCGGCCACACTTCACGAAGGGGCGGAAACGAAATATGCAAACAAGCATTAGACTGGAACCCAGCGGGACATCGCAGCAGAGGCAAACCCAGAGGCTCATAACGGCTCAGAGAAGAAGTCGACCGAAATCTAACCTGGCAACAGGTTAAAGCGATAGCTGGACGTCGCTCAGGATGAAGATCTTTCAAGACGGCCCTTTGCTCCACCGGAGGCGTACAGGACCCATAAGTAAGTAATTAAATAATCTCCATGCTGCTAGATAAAACTGAACTTAACAGTAAAAATCCTCTTCAAAATTGTACAATACCCTTCAACCTACTTCTTTAATAGTTCTTCAATATCCATCGACATGGTAGAAAATATTCGGTGGCGTGGTAAATTTGCATACAGCTGCACGCCGACGCGGCGACGGCATAAGAAAATCACAGATCTAACCGGAAGTCGGCCATCTTAAATTTCAAAATGGCGTCAAACACCAATTTCCGGCTTCCGCCCATCGATCCCGTTCCGGCACTACCCATTTTCTAAGTTTTTATTAATCAAATAGACTGATAAACTTTTCACTTATCAATCAATTTTAAAGTCTTTTTTAATGAAAATTTTTCGATGGTATTTTTTTACACGGATTTTCAAATTAAGGCGGTTTTTTACACGTTCTTTGCGAGGTAGGTATCCCCATCGTAAAAAGAAACCTGGGTGTATGGCAAACATGCGAAATGATTCACTAGCTATTTGAAGTAATAATCCTAAACGTGTACATATATACTTACGGAAGTATCGTTGGCATTTTCGGCACTGTTGACGTGCACCTGGTGTAGCGAGACGATTCCGATTTTGTGCGGATCGACCGCAAGCGTTCCTAATCGGGGCACTAAATCTAGGCCTAGCTTTCTGCGGGGCGGGCGGCGACGACACGTTCGGTCCAACCGGGGAGGGTAACATGAAATGGAGAAGAAATGCACATAAAAGGAGAATGTTAATGGAGTTGACATTAAACGGTGTGGAGTCTGGGCGGGTGGATGGTGGCGTGGTTGACGATCGGCAGTGGTCGCTCTGCTCGCTTGCATATATTAACCACAGTTTGTACATATCGCGGTGTAGTGTGGCGTATATGACGGTATGGAGTTGTCGCCGTCGTCGTCATTGCCAATGCAAATGCATAAAAAAGCAATAAATTATCAATTCTTCGATGCGCGATGTGGGAGGAAGGGGCGGTGTAGGTGCTGGGTCAGGCTGGAATGCAATATGCGATACGACCGACCAGGTCCAACCTGTTGCTATCGTTGGATGGATGGATGCTGTGCAATATGTACTGCATGCAGCACAGGCAGCCATCGATCCTATATGGTCGTCGCGGTAGCCAATATGACTCAGCGCGCATAGCAACATGGCTAAAAATGTAGACCCAAGGTGGGTCTCTCATTTAGGCTTGTTTAAGATACAGTGTGCGATAATATACTGAGCTGAAAACGCGGGCGTAATAAGGATTGTAGAAGGAAATAGTTTGAATGGATTTAATCCTCACTTTTCTTTTCTATCGTTTAATTTCGCAGTTCAACATTGGTGGTTCGTGTCAAATTGAAGTAGAAACATTTTCTTCTTTCTATATAATAAAAATGAGTTGAGATTCTCTTCCTGACGATTTAACTCGCGAACGGGTTGACCGATTTGCAAGATTTTTTCCTTAATCGATTCGTTTTGGGAACCGTATGGTTTGTATATACAAAAAGTTGGTGAATATAACGGAGAAATGTAAAAAAATCATTAGAATACTATTTTGGGTCAGCTGTTGAGGAAAACAAAACAAACGCACGGAAATTGATCTAGAGTGCGGTGCTGCAATTGACATTGTTCATTGTGACATTTTCAACACCCGGGCAAAGCTGGGTTTGTTTCGCTAGTATTTCGCTAATATTTTCAGAAATCTGCCTCTAATTTTTAGTAAATATATGCCATGTTGGCTTCACCAAAGACTAATTAAGACGTTCATGTCCCATACAACAGTCCGATTTTTTGCGCTCATGAAGTACTGGAACAAAAAGTTGCATAACCATTTGTGAAATAACCTTGCTTTGTAGTAAAAACTGAGCAACTAATACTACCTCATTGTTGCTAAGGCTACTTCTAGACCAACATTTGAAAAGGGCGTAACAGCCAAAATTTATTCCTTCTGATTCTTCGTCCACATATAAAGCTTTATATGTAGATGAAGAATCTGAAGGAATAAATTTTGGCTGTTACGCCCTTTTCAAATGTTGGTCTAGTCTTGTTGATGGTTGTTTGGTAAATCATAACATTTACGCAACATTCAAAAAGAAAACAGAATTCATTCTAAAACTAACTTTTATCTTTCAGGGCTGATGACCAGGATACTAAAGAGATATTCATAATATCAATGTAATATCAGACGCACTTTATAGCACTTTGCATTTTGTGTTATTCATATAAGAATTCCCACCGTAAAGTTTTGTGGAATCGTCAAATTTTCGTCCAAAACTGCCAGCGACGACTCCGCGAATTTAATAATTCGTTCTGATTGACGCACACATCTGGGAGCCCAGAGAGACCACGCTAATGGTACTTAATCCCTGTAGTTTTTCCTGATTCTAGTTCCACATCAATGAGTTTTATGTCTAATACCACCGAAGACCAATGAATTTTACGAAGAGGGCATGAAAAGGGAATGCAATTATTACCATAATTTATTCTAGTAAGCTTTTTAAATTTTTAAAACATTGAATTGTAAACTGACTTGTCTACAGCTGTAATGGTTATTTTTTCTTTGCTTCGAATGATTTGATAGCTTGAAAACGAAAGACCGCGCTTTGTCTATAGGTCTAATAAAAATCCAACTTTCTTTTTCATGCACCACTTAATAATCCATAACATTTTCCAGTAACGAAATTGGAATCATAATTTTGAGAGAAAACATACTTGTGTTTTCCAATCAGCACTTTGAGATATTCTGAAAATTATTTTTACTTCTAACTAATTTGCCTTTTTAAGTTAAAACATAATAGGTATTATGTTAACGATGTTAAGTATAATGCAGAATACAATCTATAATTCTCGGCCAGAAATAGGTTGTTTGCTGCTAAAGAAGCTTTTATATACAGTGTCTCATTCTCATAGCTTGCATATTCCTGCTTCTTCGGGCGACTCCTAATTGATCATGCATGATTTTCTAGAAAAAAAATCATAATTCGATTAGGTATTCCTGGTTTTTCTTTCATATTTACGTTTCAAAACAATCTTGAAGGCATCATTACAAACATTGACTCGTAACCATAGGCTACTGCAATAGAAGGTGGATAAAAATGTAGGTGATCAGAATAAAAAATCTTAACTTCAAACTTGGGTACCGAGGGACCAAATGCAGTACTAGAAGTGGTCCCTCGAACGAGCTCCACAGTTCCGTCTTAATTAGTCTTTGTTTATACTCTTCATTATGCCACCTAATGAATGATCCCATATCAAAAAGTTAATAACATTCATAAGTTAATGAAAAGTATAAGTTTCCGAATGTATGTGACTAATGCGAAGTTTTTTCTTAAACATGTCATTAAGCGCCTGCTTTGGCAAAAAAGTATTAGAAATATTAATAATAAACAATTTGGGTCTCACAACCAGTTCGTCATCGGTCAGGAAGACAGAGAGCCAGAGGAGTTCCGAGGAAAAAGGAGGAGCCAAACCTGATACACCCATCACCCAAGAAACGAATCTGACAATTATTGTATAAAATCATGGCATATACAATTCGGTAAGCTTTTTAAACAGATATTGTATTAAAATAATACAAATTTGTATAATTTCAATACAACAATTGTATTAAAATCTTCCAAATCTGTATATGCCAAATTATTATACAATTTTGGTAAGGTTATTATGCAGAACTGTATTAAAATCTGCCATCCGCTGGTTGGGTGAGGCCCTACTCTACGATAAAAATGTATTTCTCTTATAATAGCGTAGTTTGAACAATGCAGTGTCCATTAAACACAAATAAAATAAAAAGCTTAGAACTAATATCTTCAATATTTAAAACTATGAAAATGATAATAAAACGCTAGAAGATATGAAACAAGAATAGCGCAACTTATAGAGATGTTACAAACTGTTTACTTACAAACTGCTGATCACAAGACGAATCGATTAGTTAAGAAATCATGCAAATCGATCCATCTGTTCGTGGATTATATTTCCTCAAAGAAAATGTAAACTCATACCTATTTATATATAGAGAAGTAGAAGAAGAAAAAGATAGAAGTAGAAGAGAAGAAGATCGATAGGATTGAATTATTTCATTGCGTTCGTTTCTTAAAGAATTTTTATTTACCTTTTTTTTTTTTTTGGTGTACATTCCCAAGGAAAATTCTTCATATTTTAACAGAAGTTGTTTTTAATTTCCATAAAAAATTCTTCGGCATTTGCACGGTTTTTTTTTTCATTTCAATGACCGGAAAATTCCGCAATTTCCACTAAAATAATTCTACGTAAAATTTTTGAATTTTTAACTCCAAACAGTTTCAACTTAAAATGTTTGTGAATTGTGTGCCAATTTCTTAGGATATCTACGGAGGTGTCTGCAAGCTGAATTCCATTTGGCGGAAAATATTTATTAGGTCTAAAACGATTTGACCGAAACCCACATATAGCCGAATGGGGCATACGCCTGAACTGGTAATTTTGCCGAAATAGCCGTTTGCCTGAATAAGTCGTTTAACCGATATGGTCGTTTGGTCAAACAGGTCATGTGGCCGAAAATGCCGTTTGGCCGAAATGGTTGTTTGGCAGAACGGACCATTTGACTGGAAATGTCATGTGACCTAAAGGGTCACATTACGGGTGAAAATGTTACCTGCTGAACGTACAATATGGCTAAAAGTTACGACCCGTTGCATCTTCGGCCAAAGGACCCTTTCTGCCAAATTACTTGTTAGGCCAAACGAGTTTGTCGGTCAAAGAACCAATTCGGCTTGAAACATTTTTGCTAGTAAGCAGGGTTTGCAGAAATCGCTCGAAAAATGTAACGAACAACGATAAAAGAAAGGCAAAAAGGAATCAAAACAAGCCATGAAACAAATTCATCAAACTTGTATACAAGTGGGAAAAAACAGAATCGGATAGACAGCCCACACTGAGAAGTGATGACTCTCGCTTTGTTCTCGCTCACTGCACAGCTTGTAGAACAAGTTGAAATGCATCATCAGAACCAGTGCTCCTCGCGCATGGAGCTTTTAAAAGGAAATTCATCATGAGGTATAGCCTCCCGAATCAGTGCTTTATTCCGACGCCTTGCGATATGCTACGTATCGTACATGTATACAGAGATGATGAACGAGACACTTTTTCATGGATTCAATCCCTGGTAGTAAGTCTATTTCAGCCTAGTGGCCCTTTCTGCCAAACAACAATTTCGGCCAAACGCCATTTCCGGCCAAATGACCTATTTGCCAAAACAACTTTTTCGGCCGAATGACTAGTTTTCCATTCGGAGTGCATGTTTTCGAGAAGTATCGTACTGCATACTTCTCGAAAACATGCACTCCAAATGGACAACTACTAACTAGGTCGGGTCGCGCGGTCATCCGAAATAATTTGTTCTGCTTTGTGCGGGAAGGATTATTCGTGCGATTTATCGTATCAGCCTCGGTCGTTCCGCGAAAAGTTGATACCCGCGAAGGGAAGGATCTAATTCGTGCGATTGGTGTCATCTTTCGTCCGCGTCGTGTAGAAACGGTACGTCCGCGCCGGGAAGGAGTCCGTTTACGATATACGTGCCGTTTCCGACTTTCGATTCCGTGTTCGTTTTGTAGTGGTAGTGTAGTGCAGTGGTGAGACAGTCCAGTGGTTCCCAAACAAGATGGCAACGAAATTGGAGAAAATGCTGGCTGAGTGTATGGTGAAACACAAAGCAATTTTCATAACGCGTGCAAAGGTGGAGAATTTCGTGACAAAGTTTGATGCAGCGAAGGATACATGCCAAATTCACGTACGTATGGAGACCTTGGATGGGATATACAAAAAATTCCTCGAAGTTTAATCTGATATCGCATGCTACGACAAACCGGAAACACTGGACATTCATCTCGGTGAACGAGCAGATTTTGAGACCCGATACTGCAAAGCGAAGGGATTTCTACTGTTGAAGCGGTGAGCTGAGCAAAAACAAACGCTGATGAACAGCACAATGCACCCTGACCATCAAATCCATGCAGCTTTCCACCTCCGATTACCCAAGATCGATCTCCCTGAATTCAAGGGTGACTTTTCTCGTTGGCTATCTTTTGGAAATACGTTCACTTCCATGGTGCATTCTAATGCGAACATCCCAACGGTTGATAAGCTGCAATATTTGTTGCAATCGCTCGAGGGAGAAGCTCGAAAGCCTCGAAAGCTACGGGACAACTTGGGACGCGTTGCTGAAGCGATATGATAATAAGCGGTTCCTGAAGCGTCAACCCCTCCGCGCTCTTTATGATCTACCTGTTCTCAAGCGTGAATCTCCCCAGGAATTACACAACCTTGTGGACGACTACCAGCGTCATGTCAAGTCCCTAGGAAAGCTGAATGAGCCAATTCAGTATTGGGACACACTTCTAATCAGCCTCCTATCCTACAAGCTAGATCCTATAACGCTACGCACTTGGGAAGAGTCAACCAGCAGCGAAGACAATGTTTCCTATGAGAGGATGGTAGACTTTCTCTATCAACGGGCTCGAATGCTGAAATCCGTCGTAACAGATCTGCAGCAACGTTCGCAGCAACCGATATCGGCCAAGGTGGCCGGTTCAATACTTTTCCCGAAGAAGCCATTCAAGAGAAGTATTTCCTTCTCCTATGTCCAATATTCGCGGAGATGTCGGTCGCTCAGAGACGCGAACTGGTTTCCCAGAAGCACATATGCTGGAATTGCTTCAGATCTGGACACATACCAAGGAGTTGCACATCGAAGTTTACGTGTCAGACCTGCCATGACAAGCACGATTCTCTGTTGCACCAAGAAGCACTTCTCAAGGTATCGTCCACCCAAGCATCGAGACATCCCAACAAAACCCCCAAGTGAGTCTGTCGGTCCAGTCTAGCCGCGGCACAGTGCTGCTAGAAACGGTTGATCTTTTGGTCCTCGACCAGAATGGTAAAAAGCATTCCGCCCGAGCACTACTAGACTCGGCATCCATGTGCAATTTCATGACGAAAAAGCTTGCCAACTTTCTTAATCTTCGTCGCAAGACAGTCGACATCGCTGTAACTGGTATCGGAGAATCAACGAAGCAGATCAAGTTCAAACTGACTGCTACCATCCAGTCCAAGTTCACTCCGTTCAGTACAGCACTCGATTGTCTAACCCTGAAGAAACCCACGATTAATCTGCCAACCATCCCAGTGGACATATCTCAGTGGAAGCTCCTTGAAGTGTCGTTGGCAGATCCCAAATTCCACATCCCTGCAGGCATCGACATGATTGTCGGTGGCGAAGCTTACCATGAGCTACACACAGGTGGTAAAGTTCCTCTTGGTGAAGGTCTTCCAACGTTGATCGAGACAGTATTCGGGTGGACCGTTTCTGGGAAAATTTCCATCCAATCCGCAACCGTTCCGCGTGTTTGTCACCTCACCACTGTAGATCGAAACCTAGAACAAGCGCTACAACGGTTCTGGGAGCTGGCCATCGATTCCAATCCAGTGCTATCCACAGAAGAAACTTATTGTGAAGAATTTTATTTCGCTATCATCACTCGCGATTCGTCCGGTCGTTATTTCGTTCGCTTTTCACTCACCCGTGATCCTCTCGTCACCCTCTTTACATCCCGCCTAATTGCCGAGCGTCGTTTCTTAAACCTGGAGAAGAGACTTGAGCGTGATCCACCCACCAAGGATGCATACTGCAGCTTCATGGATGAGTACGAGCGCCTTGCACATATGCGGAGATTCGACAATCCAGCAGACACTATTCCGCACTGTTATCTTCCGCATCACTCAGTGTTTAAAGCTTCGAGTACATCCACCAAGGTCCGTGTTGTATTCGACACTTCGTTAAGACCACGTCTGGTTTTTCGGTGAACGACATGCGTACGACATACGTACGGTTTCACATCTGCCATTTCTGGCAACTCCCACCCTACACGAAGTTGCCAAAGATGAGAAAGAGAAGTACCCGGCCGCCGTCGAGGCTGTAAAACAGGATTTCTACGTGTCCGGCGCAGATGACCTCCCATCCGCAATCTTCGTACGCAAGCAAGTTTCCGCTATGCTCTCAGTGGCAGGGTTCCTGCTGAAGAAATAGGCATCCAACGTCCCTGAAGTTTTGGCCGATGTTCCTGAAGAAGACCAAGCTATTGCACTATTTCACAACCTGCGGGACGAACAATCCGTTTCCGGTCTCGGACTAGTTTGGGAGCCAGAGTCCGACTTGTTACGCTTCAAGGTGCAGCTTTCGTTACCAGCAGCTGTTTTTACCAAGAGGAAGATTATGTCTTACATTGCTGTGATATTCGATCCAGCAGGGTTTAGTGGACCAGTCATCGTCGCATCCAAGCTTTTTATGCAGCGTCTAAGGGCCTTGCACACAGACGAAGGACATTCCTACGAGTGGGATCGTCCACTAACCCCCACATCTCCAAGCTGAGTGGAAATCCTACCATAGTACGCTCGAAATGCTGTCAAACAACTGGATTCCAATGTGTGTGTTCCTGGCCAACGCTGTGTCTATCCAACTACATTTTTTCTCCGATGCCGGAAAAGGCCTACGGTACGTGTTGCTACGTCTGTTGCGAGTCTTTCAACGGAATACAAGCGCGACTACTGACGTCAAAGTCTAAAGTTGCCCCGCTATCAAAGCTTCAAACCATCGCCCGCCTCGAGCTGTGTGGGGCGGTCCTGTCAATCAAACTCTACAAGACGGTGCAAAGTTTCATCAAAAAGCCAGTCGAAGTGTTTTTCCACGTCGATGCTTTGAACGTCCTTCATTGGCTGCAATCCTGCCCAACCCACTGGAAAACATTTGTGGCAAACAGGGTATCCACAATCCAAGCATCTACCGATGTGAATTCCTGCAGACACGTTCCCGGAGTCTGCAATCCAGCTGATGTCCTTTCGAGAAGTCTCAGCCCCACCGAGCTTGCAAACTGTTCGTTTTGGTGGAATGGTCCGATATGGCTAACGCTTCCGCCTTCTAATTGGCCGCAAATCGACATCCTATCCGTCGATCCCTACAGTTTACCCGAAGCAAGAAGCAAGGTCGCCGTGGTTATGATCACCACTGCCGATCCCAAGTTCACCGAAGAGCTGTTCAGCCGTTTCTCCAACTATTCGAAGTTACGCCGTGCTGTCGCCTATTGGCGAAGATATTTCCGTGCTTTGCAAGCCATTTCCAAGAAGAAGAAGCCGCAGCCGTTCGAGTTCCTCACTACTGAAGATTTGCGTGATGCAGATGTCGCTCTATGCCGTCTTGCGCAACAAGACATATTCCCTAATGAAACCGCAGATCTTGCCTCGAAAGAACGTGTATCACCGTCGTCACCACTCAAGTGGCTAAAACCAGTCCTCCACCATGATGGACTCATCCGAGTTGGGGGACGCCTCAGTAATGCTTCGATACCCATTGAAGTGAAACACCCGATAGCCCTGCTAGCCAAACATCCTTTTTCCATTCTTCTGGCTGGAGAATTCCACCGAAATCTGCTGCACGCTGGCCCGCAGCTTATGCTAGCCACAATCCACCAAAAAAATTGGATTATCGGTAGCCGGAATCTAGTTCGTCAAACTTATCACAAATGTCACCAATGTTTCCGTAATAAGCCGATCTTGTTTAAGCAGAGCATCGCCGATTTGCCAACCTCTCGTGTAACAGTAACTAGGCCATTCGCCGTGTGTGGTGTAGACTATTGTGGACCAGTCTATATTAAGTCACCTGTACGCAACCGAGCTCCGACGAAAGTATACATTGCTATTTTTGTATGTTTCTCAACGCGACTCGTCCATATCGAACTTGTGTCCGACCTCTCGACGCAAGCTTTCTTATCAGCACTCCGCCGTCTGGTCGCACGCCGTGGAAGAGATGTCGCGGAACTGCGTTCAACGGTGCAGCGAATGACCTTCACAATGTATACCAGATGCTGAAGTCCGACCATGCCGGTCGCAAGCAGATTCTGCAGTTCGGCGCAGAGAGTGAAATTTCTTGGCATTTTATCCCACCACGTGCTCCGCACTTCGGCGGTCTGTGGGAAGCAGCCGTCAAATCCGCCAAGCATCACCTACTGCGTGAAATTGGTAATACGAACATCAGCTACGAGGACACGGGCACTCTTCTAGCCCAAATCGAAATGTGCCTGCAGGCCCCTCATACCAATTCCAAACGATCCGTCCGACCTGGAAGCCCTCACTCCGGGACACTTCCTGATAGGAACAAGCCGTCGCCGAGTGCGATCTGGCCGAAGTTCCCGACAATCGCAGTTGCTAGATTAGCAGTCCTCCCAGTTCCAGACAAGCCGGAGAATTAGCAGTTTGTCCGTCTACAAGAAGAGATCCTGGTAGAGCACGCCGAAATTTGCTCGATGGCATTGAACATATGAACGATATTGAAATTAAAAATATTACGTCTGTTTGTCTGTGGTAACAATATATATTATTTTTGCTAGAAAGTGTGTCTGCATTTATGGAAAGCATATTCTTATTTTTATGAGTACGGTTAATATCAGATACGATATAAAATTTACTCCAAACAGGTATTTGTCATTACAAATGTGAAAGCTTCATATCAACAAACATCCTGTCAGAGCACCAACTAATTATCTTTTTGACCGCACAAAGCAAAACGAAATAATTCAGATCTCGAGATTGTTTTATATTTTCAAAACAATGACGCGGATCTCGAAATTGTTCTGCATATCCAATTCGCGCACTAATTAATTATCATTTCGACGGATCAAAGCAGAACACAATAACACGGATCTCTGACTGTTCTGCATTCTGCAGTCTTAAAACACGTTCGATCGTGCACTAACTAATTAAATTTTCAACCGCGGATTTCGCACTAATTAATTACCTTTCCGACCAAACAAAGCAGAGCACAATAATTCGATTGTGCACCAACTAATTATCTTTTTGACCGCACAAAGCAGAACAAAATAACGCGGATCTCGATAACGTACTGCACATCCAAATCGCGTACTAATTATTTATCTTTTCCATCAAACAAAGCAGAACAAAATAACTCAGATCTCGAGATTGTTTTACATTCTCAAAACAATGACGCGGTTCTCGAAATCGTTCTGCACATCCAAATCGCGCACTAATTAATTATCTCTTTGATGGTACAAGGCAGAACACAATAACGCGGATCTATGACTGTTCTGCATCTGATCTGCATTATTAAAACACGTTAGATCGCCAACTGATTAATTATCTTTTTATCGCGCATCAAATAATTTTCTTTTCGACCGAACAAAGCAGATCAAATTAATGTTAATATCGAGATTGTTCTGCATTCTCAAAACACGTTTGATCGCGCACTAATTAACTTTTCGAGTACAGGAAGCAGAACAAAATAACGCGGACCTAGGTTGGAACTTTTTAAAACGAATTCGACATAAGTCGTTGTGCACACCCAGCCCAGAACGTGGATACTGGCCCTGTTATCAGCATTTAGAAGCTACCTCCGTTGGTGAAGTTTCTCCTACTGTCGTATCTATTCTTCCCCCATTCCACCACCACTTGTTCTCCGCACACCGTTTGCTACCAAAAAGTCCGTGGATTGAGGACAAAAACAAGCACTCTACTCAATTCACTGCTGTCCTGTAATTTTGATGTCATCGTATTCACAGAAACATGGCTTTATTCCGACATCTCGAACTCCGAACTGTCAAGCAACTGTTGCAACCTCAGCAGTCGAATTCAGCTGCACGGAACGTATATAATTTCGCACGATGTGACTTTGATGCTATCAACGCTAAATTAGCTGCATTGGACTGGACGTGTTTGTCAAACCTCGAAACGGTGGACGATGCTGTTGCTGTTTTTATGACAATGTTTACCAAGTAATTCGTGACAATGTCCCGCTGAAAACCCGAAGAATGTCTACAAAATGCCAACAACCATATGGTGGAACCCGCAGCTGCGCAAACTACGGAACCGTCTACGCAAGGCACGTAAACGTTATTTCCGTTTCAGGACAACTGAGAATAAGTATGTTGTTCAATTTGCGGAAGCAGAGTATAACAGCGTACATGAAGTCCGATTCCATGAGTACATTGAACAAATGCAACGGAACTTTCAAAGGGAATCCTTTATCGTTATGCACTTTAGTGAATGCTCGTAAAAGATCAGCTGGTATTCCGAATAGCGTCGTCTATGGCAATCATAATTCTTCCGCCGATAACACTTCTATGAATCTCTTTTCTGAGTTCTTTCACAGTATGTTTGTGTCAGATTACCATTCACCACCAGAACCGTATTTAGATGAATTACGAAGCTTCAACATCCATCTACTGCAGCTAAATCTCAGTTTGACACGGTTTTTAGCGCTCTTAATTCAGTTAACGTTTCGAAGAAACCTGGTCCGGATCAAATTCATCCGAAGTTCATAAAGAACTGTGCAGCATCGATGGCTGTCCCTGCCCGGACAATATTCAACTGATTACTCGCAGATGCCGTGTTCCCTGATGCCTGGAAGCTCGCATCAATTACACCGATCTTTAAATCCGGCAGCATACATAGCGTGGAAAATAATCGACTTATTTCGATCCTGAACAGTTTCGCCAAAGTACTCGAAAGACAGTTGCATGATAAGCTTAACCCCGCCGTTTAATCCATTATATCAGAATTCCAGCATGGATTCATCCAAAAACGCTCGACGATCTCTAATTTGAGCTTCAACTGTAGTGTTATTGGATGCATCCATAAGCGGCAACAAGTAGCTGCTGTTTACATAGACTTTTTAGAAGGGAAAAGATATAGTTCCACACATTCTTGTTATTTTGAAACTTAACAGTCTTAGTCTACCGTCGTGAATCGTCAACTAGATTAATTCGTGCTTGACTTCAAGAAAAGCCCTCATTAAAATTCGTGACGCCACTTCCGATGAATTCGAGATTTCGTCAAGCGTTCCACGATCACGCACTTGAGTTGAAATAATTCTCGAGTAAGCAAAAAGAAGAATACGTCGTTTCCCTATTACTATCCGATATATGGATCACGTTCCCCAGATTAACTCCGCCAGTGATTATAAAAGTTTGTGGAAAATCGCCTTTTTTAGAATAATTTTTGTATAAATTCTTTATTCTGCCAGTGATTATAAAAAAAAGTAAAAAAATCTTTTTTAGGACAATTTTGGCGTAAATACTTAAGTATATTCAAGCTTTGAAGAAGCAGTTTGAGTACACACAGTTTCAATCGAGAGTAGAATAATAGTCACTTTTAAAAGTAGGACTATATGAGATGGTCAACGTTCAAACTCGATATAATCGGCAAAGACCTAGGCGACGAATAAAGGATCACGATTGGAAGCTTGGAACATGGAACTGCAAATCGCTAGGTTTCGCAGGTTGCGACAGGATGATCTACGATGAATTACATCCCCGTTACTTCGACGTCGTGGGCCGTGGCCCTGCAGGAGATTTGCTGGACAGGACAGAAAGTGTGGAAAAGCGGGCATCGAGCGGCTACCTTCTACCAAAGCTGTGGCACCACCGGCGTCAGGCCATTTGGCCGAACGGGTCGTTTGGCCGAATAGGTAAACAATTTTACCTCAGTTTACGAGTGGTCCTTCTTCCTACTTGCTTCTTCTTTCTTTCTTTCGTTCTTCTTCCTTTCCTCCTTATTCCTTATTCCTTCTTTCTTCTTTTTCCATCCTCTATCTTCTTTCTTCTTCATTCCTTCTTTTTCCTTCTTCCTCCTTTCTTCTTCCTTCTTTTTTCTTCCTTCTTCCTTCTTTCTTCTTTCTTTTTCCTTCTTCCTTCTTTCTTCTTTTCTCCTCCTTCTTATTCCTTATTCCTTTTTCCTTCTTTCCTTTTCCTTCTTTCTTCTTCCTTCTTCCTTCTTCCTTCTTCCTTTGTTTTTCTTCTTTCTTCCTTTCTCCCTCTTCCTTCCTCCTTCGTTTTTCTTCCTTCATCGTTCTTCTTTCTTCCATTTTCGTTCTTCCTTCTTCTTTATCCCTTCTTCCTACTTCCTTCTTCCTACTTCCTTCTTCTTTCTCCCTTCTTCCTTTTTCCATTTTCGTTCTTCCTTCTTCCTTCTTCCTTCTCCCTTCTTCCTTCTTCCTTCTTCCTTTTTCTTCCTCCTTCTTCCTTCTACCTCCTTCTTCCTTCTTCCTTCTTCCGTTTTCCTTCTCCTGCTTTCTTCTTCTTTCTTCCGTCTTCCTTCTACCCTTTTCCTTCTACCCGCTTCCTTCTTCCTTCTCTCTTTTTCCATCTTCTTTCTTCCCTCTTCCTTCTTCCTTCTTCCTTTTTCCTTCTCCCTTGTTCCTTCTTCCTTCTTCTTTCTTCTTTCTTCCTTCTTCCTTCTTCCTTCTTGCTTCCCACTACTCTCTTCGGAAGGAAACGTATTTCAACTATTCGTCCAAGTGGCGTTCGGCCAAATGACCCTTTCGGCCAAATGACTTTCGGCCTAATGACATTCGGCCAAACGACCCTAAACCGGCACCACCAACGAGCTGGGAACCGGATTCATGGTGCTGGGTAAGATGCGGCATCGTGTGATTGGGTGGCAGCCAATAAACGCAAGGATGTGCAAGCTGAGGATTAAATGCCGTTTCTTCAACTATAGCATTATCAACGTGCATTTCGCACACAATGTGAGACCCGACGACGAGAAAGAAGCGTTCTATGCACAGCTGGAGCAGACATACGATGGATGCCCGCTGCGGGACGTCAAAATCGTCATCGGTGACATGAACGCACAGTAGGAAGATTGAACGAGGCACGATATACACGGGCGCAGAACAGACAAAACTCGATTTTCCGGAGGAAAACGCGCCAGCAGGAACCGCGCAGGTACCGCGCTAATAACAAACGAAAGTTCTATGAGAAGTGCACGTAAGGGCCACGTGCCACATCCTGATATGTGTTAGGACATAAACGAGAATCATCTAACGAACGAGCGTGAGGTGTTTCAAAGGTAGCGGCAGCACTACGAAGACCACCTGAATGGTGATGTGGCAGACGAAGATGGCGGTATGGTGATGGATCTGGGAGAACGCACGCAGGACATAATTTTACCGGCTCCGGATCTCCAGGAAATCCAGGAGGAGATAAACCGGCTGAAGAACAACAAAGCCCTGGGGTTGACTACCAGGAGAGATATTTAAACACGGTGGTGAGATACTGGCTAGAGCGCTGCACTAGGTGATTACCAAGGTTTGGGAGGATGAGGTTCTGCCGCAGGAGTGGATGGAAGGTGTCGTGTGTCCCATCTACAAAAAGGGCGATAAGCTGGATTGTAGCAACTACCGCGCAATCACATTGCTGAACGCCGCCTACAAGGTACTCTCCCAAATTTTATGCCGTCGACTAGCACCAATTGCAAGAAAGTTCGTGGGGCAGTACCAGGCGGGTTTTATGGGCGAACGCTCCACCACGGACCAGGTGTTCGCCATTCGCCAAGTACTGCAGAAATGCCGCGAATACAACGTGCCCACACATCATCTATTCATCTACTTCAAAGCCGCATATGATACAATTGATCGGAACCAGCTATGGCAGCTAATGCACGAATACGGATTTCGGATAAACTTACACTGTTGATTAAAGCGACGATGGATCAGGTGATGTGCGTAGTTCGAGTTTCAGGGGCATTCTCGAGTCCCTTCAAAACCCGCAGAGGGTTACGGCAAGGTGATGGTCTTTCGTGTCTGCTGTTCAACATCGCTTTGGAAGGAGTAATACGAAGAGCAGGGATTAACACTAGTGGTACAATTTTCAATAAGTCCGTCCAGCTATTTGGCCTCGCCGAAAACATAGATGTCATGGCACGTAACTCTGAGAACATGGAGGAAGCCTACATCAGACTAAAGAGGGAAGCTAAGCGGATCGGACTAGTCATCAACACGTCGAAGACGAAGTACATGATAGGAAGAGGTTCACGAAAAGAAAATGTGTGCCACCCACCGCGAGTTTGCATCCGTGGTGACGAAATCGAGGTGATACAAGAATTTGTGTACTTGGGCTCACTGGTGACTGCCGAAAATGATACCAGCAGATAAATTCGGAGACGCATAGTGGCTGGAAATCGTACGTACTTTGGACTCTGCAAGACGCTCCGATCGAATAGAGTTCGCCGCCGTACCTAACTGACAATCTACGAAACGCACATTAGACCGATAGTCCTCTACGGACACGAGACCTGGACGATGCTCGAGAAGGACCAACGCGCACTTGGAGTTTTCGAAAGAAAAGTACTGCGTACCATCTATGATGAGGTGCATATGGCGGACGGTATGTGGAGGAGGCGAGTGAACCACAAGTTGCATCAGCTGTTGGGAGAACCATCCATCGTTCACACCGCGAGAATCGTAAGATTGCGGTGGGCCAGGCACGTAGCCAGAATGTCGGACGGGCACAACAAGCCGAGGTGCGCAGCGGGCAAGATGGATCGATCAGGTGGAAGATGACGTGCGGACCCTCCGTAGACTGCGTGGTTGGCGACGTGAAGCCATGGACCGAACCGAATGGAGAAGACTCTCATATACCGCAAAGGCCACTTCGGCCTTAGTCTGAATAAATAAATAAATAATAACGTTCAAACGAAAGTCGCGCCCAGAATCATCAGCTTGTTTCTTTTGGAAACAACCTTTAAAGTGATATGCTCTCGACGTGTATTCGGGCTGCACTAGAACTTGCAAGGCTGCATCGTCGGCATCCGTGAATCCGATACTCTTGATCTATACATCGACGGCTTAAAAAGCAGCCAGAAGCTTTCCTTTAGTGCTCCGTGTTCGTTCAATGAGGATTAAGGATAATGTCATCCGCCTACTGAAGAATGTCGACTTTAGTCGGCGGAACTCAAGAAATTTGTGTACCCCTGTGGAACTCCTATTTTCAGTTCATATTTGAAAAGAAAAAGAACTTGCGCTTTGAGAGGAGATTTTGACTTGTAGACGCTGATCAAGTCGATTCCAGTTGTGAAGCTGGCCAGTTAATGTTTGACAACCCACTTCAGTCCAACTAATTACACATGCAGCTGATAAACAAAATTGGTCAGGAAGAATCTGGTTCAAACTCGTGAGGCAGTGTAGAAAAGCACAATGGCTGGAAACAATGCCAAATTCTTTTAAGCAATTCAAAAAGTGTTAGCTTCACGGACAAGGTTAGGCGCAGGGACAGAAAAAGTCACTTCAACTACACTCAAATAGTTGACATCCAACACATACACACGTCCTTTACAAATTTGAATGTGCGAATAAGAAGAACAGCATGTGCCTGAACAACAGCAAGCGTCGACTCTCGGTGTCAGCATTGTTGTGTGCGGTGACGGGAAAAGGCCGTTTGGCCGAATACCGTTCGGTCGAATGCCATTTGGCCGAATGCCACTAGGCCGAAAGTTGTTTGGCCGAATATACCATTTGGCCGAACAGACCATTTGGCCGAACAGACTATTTGGCCGTAAGGATCATTTAAGAAGTGGGAAAAGTAGTGAAATAGGACATTTGGCCGAACGTCCCACGTCTCACTCCTCATTTCTTACACTTCTCACTATAAAAAACGAGAAGCGCAAACCCACTTTACACTACTCACTATTCACAATGAGAAGTGAGAACTTAGGAGTGAGGAGTGAGACGATGTGTGAAGTGGGTAGTAAGACGTCTTACTATTAACTTCACGCTTCTCACTTTTTACAGTGAGAAGTAAGAAATAAAGAATGAGAATTGAGACGACTCACTTCTCACTCCTAATTTCTCACTTTTCAAATGACCTATTCGGCTAAATGACTTTCGGCCAGATGGGTTTTGGTCTGATGATTTGTTTGGGCTAGTAGAATTCGGCCAGATGGCTTTCGGTCGAATGGGTTTCGGCCCAACGAGCCTTCCCCGCGGTGTCAAAATGGATCTTCAAGCATGGTACATTGATATTCAATTTGATAACTCAAAATATGAATATCATTCAATACTACAGAGCATGGATTTATCATTTTGAAGATTTCTTAAGACATGCATTTCTCGCTTAACTTTTCAAAAAGTCCTAAGTAACGATTTTTCATGAATTAATGTTAATAGCGCAATCAACAGAACAACATGAAAGCTATTGGTTGCAATATTCAAATTAATTTATGAAAAAAATGTTTTTTTTTATGTCTTTATTAAGAAGACTTTCAGCTCGAGGCTGGTTCGTCTCCATGAAAAAAAATGTTACTTAGGTCCTTTTGAAAAGTTAAGCAAGATTTGTTCAGTATATAATGTGAAATAATCATTTCTTATTGGTGCAAATCAACCACAATTCAAAATATTCCTTTCAGCCCCGGTAGATATTCATTTTTTACGTTTGATTATCAATCGGCTATTGAGGATCATGCCGCAAATTTGGAATGGAAGTTTGACAGTATGCTGCGAGAAATTCGTGCATGCCAAAACAAACACGAGTCAATGACGAAGCTGCCTACCGAGTGTAGATGCAAGTGAAAGTAGAACGAAGATTTCTGTCCTTGATTAGGCGTGGAAGCACATCGAATATTAAATATGTCAATTGAAACAAAAATGCGAGTACCATACATTCTGGAGCGATGTACGTACACGCACGTGCGTCACTGTGTTAACTACAATTTACACACAGAGTTTTAGCGTGAATTTAAATTTTCTATTTTGAAAAACAATTTAAAAAAAATTGTCTGGACTCTATGACAGTTAGTTCACTGTGTGACAGCTCCGCCCATGGTGAACCAAGTTGAAAAATACAAACCCAAATGATCCAAAAAGTTAACCCCAAAAATATCAATTAAGCATTCCGACTACCGCACTGATCATCGCTCTACTAACACACAGAAACGGACGAAAAAGCTACATTCATTCCATTGGAGGGCTCCTTCACATCATTAGATGTGTATCCAACACATCTCGAGTACCCTCTAGTGCAAACAAATAGGCAAATGATTTGATGAGTGTAAACAGAATGTGTAAAGATCTTCACTATCGCACCTCGAGCGGGACCGGCTGGAAGAAGGCTACTCGTCTGCCTGGCAACCACAAGTAGGTACCCACAACACTCAATCAACCGAGTCAAGTTTTCTCCAGCTTGATACTTGTTTTATCGATCTCGTCGAGAGCTTCGAGAGACCACAAAATAAACATGTCGTCGGATGGATGTGAATGATACCAGCACTTTAGCCAACGACCACAGCTCGGTGCAGACGAGATCACTGGAGTGTGTGGGTCCAGAGGTCCGGACAAGGTGAGGGGCCACAATATAACCGTCAATACAACTTACCTACACCGAGGCAGTAGGAAGATGAGGGAGATATTGGGGCAGAGGGCTCTTCACTGTTGCCCGCGCTGCAATCGGAGTAAAAGAGGAGAATGGGATAACTACTTTCAGGTTTCTCACACCGTCATCGCACGGTGGCGGATTTTAGAAAAATAGCAGAAAATATCTTATAAATTATCCGAATGTGCAAAAATTGTCACGAATTTGAATTTTTGGATGAATAGAGTTCAGTTGATCGACAATAAAAAACCCTGATTAATCCACCTAGCGGTAATGGTGCCTTTCTCGTGCATTATAAAAATAGTATTTTGGCCATTACTCTTGAGCTCATAGTCCGATCTGCCCAATTTTCAATAGGAAGCAATGGTAGAGTATCTTGCGTCGAATGCAATTTGTTGCGAGTAAATCGACTAAGGATATGTGCCTGAAAAATGAGTGACATTTTTTACTCAATTTTTCTATAAAAAAGTGATATTTTGGCCATAGCTTCCGAGCCCATAGTCCGATCTGACCAATTTTCAATAGGAAACAATGGCAGAGTGTCCTGCGTCGAATGCAACTTGTTGCGAGTAAATCGGTTAAGGATAAGTACCTGAAAAATTAATGACATTTTTTTTGGGTGGTTGCGCACAGAGACACACATACACACACACACATACACTCAGCATCATCTCAATTCGTCGAGCTGAGTCGATTGGTATATAACACTATGGGTCTCCGGGCCTCTTATAAAAAGTTTGTTTTTGGAGTGATCATATAGCCTTTACGTATACTTAGTATACGAGAAAGGCAAAAAATATGCGTTGCCACGGTTTTCCGGACAAACTCCTGCGGTTGGTCAAAGCCACCGCATATTAGGTAATGGGCGCTATTATGTCCAATTATCGACCACTGTGCGTTACCGTCTCCAGCACAGCCAAGTTTTATCGTTACGTGATTGGCGGTCCCCAATTGGTGGATGGTTAAGATTTATTATCGATTTGTGGTGATCGAGTGCCTGAAATGATCTTTGCGAATGCTGCCCTCCCATTCCGGTACGTGAATCTGCATAATGCATAAGGATTATGCAGTGAACGAATATTGTGAGATAATGGCGACAACTGGAACAAGAAGAGAAAAAAACCGATCATCCAATTCTTGGACTCGGTCGCATACGCGATCACTGGGTGTCGGGTCATGGGCATGAGAACGAAGAAGATGTGCAATGCAGGCCCCTCGGCGACAACAATACAACCCGAAAAAAAGTGCCCAACATCACACGAAAGTGCGGCAGAAGGGAAAAAAGATGAGTTGCGAGGTAGACGAAAACGACAACGACAACACAGAAACCAAACAACTAAAAAGCCTGTGTGGTTCGGTGGGAACTTGCACGTACCCGTTCCCTCACGTTCGATGCTTCGGACCATGGCATCAGGAGATCACCGCACGGCCACCACACCCCACACACTGGCAGCAGAAATGAAGCGATTTAAGGCTCACCACACGGACTGGTTGTCAAGAATACGGCAACGTGGCAACTCCAAAAGTCGAGCGAACTTGAGAAATAAAAAGACTGAGAGACGAAGATCGGGATATTTAACCTTAGCAAAGTGTATGTTTAGTTTTAAATTTGATTAACCTACCTGATCGGGTGGTTTCATCTGGTTGATGCGAACGCATACTAATACGGATAGGGCTGAGCACCTGGAGAGTGAGTGCTGCGATATACAATGAGGAGAGGAAAAGAACTCTCACGATCACATGAAAAGTGTTGCAAAAGATTGATAACTCAGGTAGACACCTGAGAGAGAACTTGATTCATACTCAGTTAAGGTTACCTGTTGAGTGGGATCGATTTTCAACAGATCATGAGCAAAAACGGCGAGAGTGATTCTAAATTGACCGAGAGTTTCTTCCGTGACCGAGCCACTTCGCAAATTTGTGTATAAAGGCATATTTGTCCTATGCGATTTTTCGAATATTAACAAAGAACTGCAAATTCCGAATATTTTTATAGTTACATAAAAGGTTTTGTAAACCACGATTTACTCTATAAAAGCATTACAAAAAGTCATATAATTTGCAAAACTATTGTATTCAGGATTTTGTTTTACATTAAAGGTGAGAAGGAGCTGATGGAAGACGCCGTCTGTCCCATGTAAAGACTGTACTTTCTAACGTGTGTAGAGTGTAATGTTTACATTGCAAGAAGTTTATCACAACCTTTCAAGTGGTTATTGAGATAGCATCGCAACAAAAGCAGATACGCCAAAAAAAGTTGTGCGGCGTCGTGGAAAACCCGACTGCGTCCCACAGATTCATCGGAAAACATCTGGGAATCCATCACTCTACGATGTCACTGGTGGTGAAATCCTTCAAGGAGACAGTCACCAATACTGACGCCATCGATTTTTCTTTAGTCATAATGTGAATGAATTTATTGGATAGTCTCCTTCTGACGCGTGCTTGGGATCCTACTAATGACGGCAACTTTGTGCCGTTGCCAAGCGATTATGCTTTGCACTTTGAATAAAGTTCATCCCGGAACCGATTTCGTTTTCTATCACTAACAGAAACAAAACCAAAATTAGAGAGAGACCGCTCAGACCGCTTCCGGACACCCTGATCTGCTCTCCCTGAAACTCCGAATGAAAACAACACACGAACGCGAAACACGGGACTTTTTATACACAGGGAAAACAAAGCAGTAGGCCAAAATACCCGTACTTCACATCAATCTGATGTCCCTGTTGGAGATGCATGAATGGGATTAATTCTGAATTTTTTACCTGGTTTAAAAAGAAGAAGTTTTTTTAATATAGTTTAACGTCGATAATCGAGTATCGATGGATTTGATAAATTGCTGCAGAGTTTCCGAAGCGATTGATAAGAAAACCTCGACAATCTATTGAAAGATAAATACGCAATTAGCGTTTGAAATCTCTACTAATTTCGTGACGGTCTCGAATTTGTAAATTTCCGTTTTACACCCTGTATCCGAGCCTTCCCCTTGGACGTAGTTTACATCAAAAACAACCAGCTGGATTGCTGCAACTATTGTACGCGAATACTCAGGGCTCTCAGCACAACAAATGCACAGAGAAAAGTAATGAAAATTAACCGACAGAGGCCGTACACTAATTACGTAAGCAATTTTTCTGGGTTTTTCAACCCCCCTCCCCCATGTAAGATTTTCCCATACAAATCAATTTTTATTTATATGGAGCGTAAGAAAAAAGCAGAACCCCCACTCCCCCTAAGTGCTTACGTAATTAGTGTACGACCCCACACGTGAAATAGTTTCTGATGTAAAAATAAACTTGACTTCGATTCCATTTCCAGTTACAATTCTGATGCTGATACTGATTTTAAATCTTATTCTGATTCTTGATTCTGTTCTAAGTTCTGATTTTGATTCCAATTTTTGTTCTGATATCGTTTTCATTTCTGATTATGTTTCAGATCCTGATTCTTATGCATATTCTGATACTGATTTTGGTTAAGATTCTGATTCTGATTACGATTCCGGATCTGATCAAACTTCTGAATTTGATTCTAATTCCGATTCCAATGCTGATTTTGATTCCGATTCTGTTCCAAATTCTGATTCATACTCCGATTCTGATTTCGATTTCGATTATTTTTTATTCCTTTTATTTATTTGTTAGGCACTCTGTGTTACTTAACCGCTACTGGGCCAATACCTACTGTGGTATTCTGCTGTACAGAATCCACACAGAATCTATTTTTAGATTTCCATTACCATTATTGTTTTCGGTGCCAGTCCATCTCATCGTGAGTCCATTGTGTCCGTTTGTCCATTAGATTGTTGCATTGTTGTGTTGCCATTTATCCGGGTAACGTTGGAGGAATGCCTCCGAGAAGAAGTTTTCAGTCGTCATCAGGCAGCCGTGACGGTAAAGCGCGTACCCCAAACGCCACCGTATGGGATGTGGATCAGGCGTCTAACGAGGGTTTGGTGGAGGGGCTGAGAATCGATCCCATGACCATCCGCTTGTAAGGCGAACGTGTAGTCAACTACGCTACGGGACCCTCCTTAGATTTCGATTATGATTTCAATATCAATTCCAATTCTGATTCCTATTCCGATTTTGATTACGATTCTGATTTCGATTCTAGTTCTGATATTGATTTCGATTCTAACTATATTTCTGAATCCGATGCCGATTCTGATTATGATTTTGATTCTGATTGTAATTTTGATTTCGATTCTGCTTCTGATATTTATTTCGATTCGGACTCTAACTCTGAATCGGATTCCGATTCCGATTCTATTTTTGATTTCAACTTTGATTCTGATTCCGATTTCGATTTTCATTTTAATTATATTTTTCACCCTTGCTTTTGATTCTGATAATGATTTTAATTTTGATTCTGATAATGATTTGATTACGATTCCAATTCCTGATCTGCTTCTGATATTAACTTCGATGCTGATCCTGATTCTGAATCCAATTCCAAATCCGATTCTAGTTCTGTTTCCGATTCTAAATCCGATTCCGATTCATTTTTAATATGATTTTTATTCTAACTTCGATTCTGATTCCTCATTCTAATTTTCTCTAATTTCTCCAATTATGATTCTGATTCTTATTCCGATTCTGCTTCTGATATTGATCTCGATTCTGATTCTGAATTCTATGTCGATTCCGATTGTGTAATTTTAAATTTCAAATATGTGCAGTTCGCGATTAAACGTGTTTCGTATCGGACGCCGATCCGGTTGTTTAGTGCTGATTTAGGAAAGTAAATCAATTAGTTCGCGATCGAACGCGTTTCGTAAGTTTTGATGCATTTGAAAGAACGCCAAAGATTTGAAAGGTGGTTGCTTGGCTTTGTGATTTCGATTTGTTTCTATTCGATCGACAAGCGGATTGCAACAGCAATGCTGGTGAAGAGCAGCAAAGTGAAATATTAGATCGAGGCAATGAAAGCTGATTTCTCGTACCACACACAAGCCGGCTTGGAATATTTACATTCACGAATCTCACCTGACTGAGATTTTTATGCTGATTCTGATTTAAAATCTTATTCTGATTCTTGATTCTGTTCTAAGTTCTGATTTTGAATCCAATTTTTGTTCTGATATCGTTTTCTTTTCATATCGTTGCATATTCTGATACTGGTGTTGGTTTTGATTCTGAATTCTGATTAAAATTTCGATTCCGGTTCTGATCCAAATTTTGAATCTGATTCTGATCTCGACTCCAATGGTGATTTTGATTCCGATTCTGTTCCAAATTCTGATTTAGATTCTGATTCCTACTCCGATTCTGAAACCGAATTCGATTATGATTCCAATACCAATTCCAGTTCTGATTCCTATTTTGATTACGATTATGATTCCGATTCTACTTCTGATCTATTTATGAATCCGATGCCGATTCCGATTCTGATTATGATTTTAATTTTGATTCTGCTTCTGATATTTATTTTGATTCCGATTCTGTTTCTGATTTCGACTTTGATTCAGATTCTGATCCCGATTTCTATTTTTTTGATTTTCATTCTAATTATAATTTTTGTCCTGCTTTTGATTCTGATGATGATTTTAATTTTGATTCTTATTCCGGTTACGATTCCAATTCCAGATCAGCTTCTGATATTAACTTCGATGCTGATTTTGATTCTGAATCCAATTCCAAACCGATTTTAGTCCTGTTTATGATTCTGAATCCGATTCCGATTCATTTCGATTCTGATTATGATTTTTATTCTAATTTTGATTCTGATTCCTGATTCTAATTTTTACTCTGATTATCATTATGATTTTGGTTCTGATTCTTATTATAATTCTAATTATGATTCTTATTCTGATTCTGCTTCTGTTATTGATCTCGATTCTGATTCTGAATTCTATGTCGATTCCAATTGTGTAATTTTAAATTGAATTTGATATAAAATTACAGGCCTTTCGTTGATTTTGAGTTTGTTTTTATGCTTCAAATATGTGGAGTCCGCGATTGAACGTGTTTCGTATCGTAGTTGCACATGTTCAGATGTTCAATTCGAGCGATTTGATCAATTCACTTACCCTGTGTAAACGTAGCATAACTAGTCTTTTATTTTAGTATAAGCCATTTTATGAGACAGATTCGATCAGCTGATCAAAATTTTGAGTGAATTGCTCGGTCTTTGGTTTGGTAAATTTGCATGCAAAACATCATCAATTCGACATCATCATCATCATTTCATTCCATTTTCGCAAATGTTCCTTGTAAAATGTAAATATTAGTGTTAGGTCTCCTGTCATTTGAGCTTTCTATAAAATGGCTTATTACTGAAAAGGGTGTACGATTTTTACTGTGAGTCACTGTACGTAGAGTAGTCTTTGACTATTATTGACTGTTCGCATCTCGAAAAAAAAGTTGAATCCTGAGTGTCACTCGGACCCCAACATGACTCTCCCAACCTAGTGAGATCGGTCTCAATCAGGTGCTCTCTCTCTGAAAGAAAATCTCAACCCGAATCTTCCTCCCCTGTAGCTCACTAGAAGACCTCTTTCTTAGGGGTCACCTCAGTTACTTGATGGAGTACGTGACCGATCTATAAGAAGGTACTCACAAATATTTATTTTTCACGCATACTGACGCACAGCTGGCTTTTGTGGGTGTGCGAGAGATAATGCAAGAAAACAGAAAGAAGAGCAAACAACATGCTCTCAAGGGGGATCGCGATCGGAGTTGGAAAGCTAATAAAACCATTTTTGTTGGTGGAACTTGGAATCTTGTAAAACGTTGGTCGGTCGGCAAGAAGAAGACACGTAAGAAGCTCAACTCAGCGACCGCGTATGCAGCAGCGGCAGCAGCAGCAGCCGGTAGGCTTCTCTGCCTTTGCTGGACCACAACCGTAGCCAGTAGAAGCGACCATTTAAATAAATGATGGGGGGAAATTAAAAACTTTAATCTCATCCGAACAGGGCAGATGGTGACTGGCTCGCTGCGGTCCATGCTTACCTCGCGCCTCACGCGTAATCCAAGTAGCCGAATACGGTCGCCGTCTTAGGGTAGGCTCTACCGTGATTAACTTACCGTGGTGGGATTAATCTTTTTTTTTTGCAAATTTTCAACATTCTTATGAGTGAAGCACAGATTGAAATAGATAACGAATGGCGAATTGACGTATGGGCATAAATATTGATCGTGATCTTCGCAATATGACACACGATCGCTGACGCATGACTCACACGGAAACCTTGAACTTGGAATTCCCCGTCGCCGACGATGGACTCCCAACCGCGCTGAGCCTCAAAAAACTTAGCCAGGGATCTAGCCATCGCCCTCTCGTCGTGACAGAGGGTTTCAAATTTCAATCTGCAGTTTGTCTTTAGTCTGGTACGCTCAATTTCCGCTCCAGAGCAATGATAGGATCGTTCGTAGACGGAAAAGGGCGGTGGTTCTGGCTGGGCTATATAATCGAAAAAAAACGCCACATATGGTTTCCGAAATAGGAAGCCAAAACGCACGAACACGGAATTCTGAAGTGGCCTTACAGCGGAACCATAATTTCATCAGTTTTTGACAGAAAAGTTACGTTCTTCTTTCGCAGTTTCGTTTGTGGAGGTTTGTACGCATGTGAACACTCGAAGAGACAAAATCCAGAGAATGTGCGAGTTGATGATTTTTTAGCATTGTGATCTGATCTGATAGTGAAATGCTGTATATTCCACCGATTCTCGTAACTGCACCACTTGTTCGGTTTTGTTTATTCTACGAATGTTTTATAATATGAATGGAATACTGAAATATCATAGCTTACAATATCATATGTAAAACATGATTGTAAAAAAAAAGACATACTTGATCCAAACAATCTTTGTCCTGGATCTTCTTCTTCTTCTTACTGGCATTACATCCCCACACTGGGACAGAGCCGCCTCGCAGCTTAGTGTTCATTAAGCACTTCCACAGTTGTTAACTGCGAGGTTTCTAAGCCAAGTTACCATTTTGCATTTGTATATCATGAGGCTAACACGATGATACTTTTATGCCCAGGGAAGTCGAGACAATTTCCAATCCGAAAATTGCCTAGACCGGCACCGGGAATCGAACCCAGCCACCCTCAGCATGGTCTTGCTTTGTAGCCGCGCGTCTTACCGCACGGCTAAGGAGGGCCCCTAAGGAGGGTCCTGGATACAAGATATGAAAACTTATACTGCTTTCAAGGATACAAGTATCAACAAAATCCAAACCCATTCATAGATGAAGGAAATAACACAGAGAAACAGACGTCTCACTTAGAACAAAATGCAATCAAAATCATCGTCACGAAAACAACCGTTAAAAAGGTGTACGATGGAACATATGTTGAGTGAGACGTCTGTTTCTCTGTGGAAATAAGATAGCTGACTGGACATGTTAACCATACCGAGGGTGGGAATTCCCAACAAAGTCCGAAATTTCATCTAAAGACCGACGACGAGTACTGTCGAGTAAGTTCATTGAATCGTTTTTGCTTTTCTCGTACATCAAGTCTACGTAAAGTAGTAAAGGCTACATATATGGTCACTACAACAAACTTTTTATAGAAGACCCGGAGATCCTGTCGGCTTAGCTCGACGAATTGAGGTAACGTCTTTTTTCTACAAGGAAGAATGCATTTACGCACGACCCAGCACCGTGGTTAGTAGTTGCCTATATAATCGAAAAAAAAGCCACATATGGTTTCCGGAATAGGAAGCCAAAACGCACGAACACGGAATTTTGAAGTCGCCTTTCAGGAACCATAATTCCATCAGTTTTTGACAGAAACGTAACGTTCTTCTTTCGCAGTTTCGTTTGTGGATGTTTGTACGCATGTGAACATTCGAAGAGCCAAAATCCAGAGAATGTGCGAGTTGATGATTTTTTAGCATTGTGATCTGATTAGCTTAGCATAGCTTAGCTTAGACTGACTGTACATATCAATGGTTGCTACTCCGTGATTGATCAGAACTGGTGCAAATTGCACTACGATCCAAGTGAACAGTGATTGGGATTTACCATCTATTCTCGAAGTGCACGTTTCAGCAGCTCGCAAATGTTGATCAATAACGGCGCCGGCCAAGTCCTTACAGTCAGTTGGGAAAGGGAGGGAATGTTAGTGTGTGGTTATTGTTGCTACTAGAGACCGAGAATACCTCTGCATCTCCACTATTACCACGGGAAGGAATTAGTGTTAGTTGGGTGGGGTTATCAGTAACATAGATCGGGATTCACCATGGAAAGAGATGTGATCTATGCAACTTCTACACAACAGTATAAGCATTTCCTACATTTGTTCAATCATTCATTCTTCGCGAGAATAAACAATCAATCGCTCAAAGTGAGCGATTGTTCATTTGGAATTCCGAATTAGGCACCCGCGTCATCATTTCCTTACGTTAAGAAAATAAGAAAAAAAACGGGATTAAAATTGAAAATAAAGTAATATTCACGGCTGTTCAACCACATTGATAGTAATCGGAAAGCCAATGTCATTCAGCAACACTTATTTTATCTCTAGCTGATGCTAAATAAGAATTTTAATTTACGTTTATTTTACATGTCGTTTATTTTGCATTACTTCCGCGCGCGTGTGTGTGTCGCTGGCCGTGACCAGTATACCGTAATCAGGATCTCACTGGTATTAATCCTGATGTGCCGGTTGGCACTCGTGTTGGGCTTGTGCGCTTTGAGCGGCACACGGTCGCTTCCCAGTTAACATAAAATCGTACATGATGCAATACAAGATGCTAAATTGGAGACGATATACATACATATTGTATGGAGGAGTATCTCAATCGCCTCCACTTCAGCATCTTTCACGACACCATATACGTTCATGTGTGGACTGGGTTTGATAGGGCCTGCTTATAGACACATGCAGCTTTTTGTAGAGGTTCAACAGAGCCCACTGTCAAACCCCACCACATCCTAGGCAGGCCCCCTAACTCGCAGTGGCCATGGGGAGGGGACGTCAAGCCCTTGGACATAGTCCCTGCTGCCCCTGATTTTTTAGCATTGTGATCTGATAGTGAAAAACCGCGCAAAAAAAAACTCAGTCACTTTTGTCACTTATCAACGGCAACAAGTTGAATGCGACGGGGAATCCTGTTCCAGTGTTTCCTATTGGAAATTTACCACATCGAACTATGGGATCAACAGTCATGGCCAAAACCACTTAATATTTTTAGTTTTTATCATGCACGAGGTTCTTCATGGGTCGGATCGATTGTATCATAAGCGCCTTTGAATTTGATGAATAGATGATGTGTGAGCACGTTGTATTCGCGGACGACGGTAAACACGTGGCCCGTGGTAGAGCGTTCGCCCAGTTCGAGCAGCAGGGCTTTACGACCCCTCCACATGTGACTGCGATTGAGGGGGTCTGCCTAGGAAGTGCTGAGGTTTGGCAGTGGGCTCTGCTAAGACCTAAGTCTGCAAGCAGACCCTATCAAAGCAACCGTGTGCCGTACGAGCCCAGCGCTGCCGTAATCTGAAAAAGTGGCGTATGCGCCATTTTACAACATACATGTTTTACATTTTTCTGTTAAAGAGTACGATGAATGGAGATTGCCAACAGATGGGAAAAAGGGAATTTCCGTAATAATAATGCAGCAATCAAAAACGACCGATTTGATGGGATTTACTGTTTAACTGTGCAAGAGCGTTATTATTTTCCTGAAATTGATACGTAAAACAATTGTGTTTTTAACCGATCAGGATAATTATGTATCTCTTAAATCTAACATTTCTGTGGTTGATTTTCCAATTGGAATCTGATAACAATGAATTCATCATATTTACAAAGGAGTTCTGTGTCTGTACTCACGTTTAGTCCCTTTTATAAATGGTCTGCACTGCGTGGTATTTCTGTCTAGCGGGAAAGTGGTTGCAAACTTACTGCGTTGTGACTGGCTGTATTCCGAAACGTATTATTTTTAGCGATCCGTGATGCAGTTTCTGTATGCTTTATAAATTTGTCGGTAAAATACATCACTAAATGATTAAAGCCAAACTAATTACCTTTTCTTTGACGGAACTGATCTAACAAATACAGGTTAGAATAGCTAAGTACAGATTGCAGTTGAAATTCACTGGATAACGGGATTTACAATTAATTTACTGCACGTAATTCATGTAATTAGTGTTTACCTGACTGAAATTCAACGGTTTCACTACTGAATCACTAAATTTAGTATTAAATATTAGAAACTATATTCGCGGCGTGAAATTCAATGCGGCTTTTTTATTCCCTTGCTTTTACTGTTTTACCACTCACCATACCGGAATGGGTCCTCGGAATGCCTAACGTCCGTTATGCCTATCGTCCATAATGCCTAACGTCCTTATGCCTAACGTACTTATGCCTAACGGGGTATACCCTACCGGAATGACGTACGCTGTCAACCGTTCCGTTTCATTTGTCATGCCAGTGACGTGCGCTGCTTTCTACTCGTTCCTTCTAGACTGATGCCGAGTATACACGTTGGTCGTTGTCACAGTATAGGTACAGTAAGGCGCGCTAGAGCAGAGGCGCTAACACTACTCGTAAACACAATTTTCGGATGGAATGGCGTATACGTTACTTTGCAAGATTACGGCAGAGCGGGAATGCCAATCGGCACATCAGGATCGATGCCAGTAAGATCCTGATTATGGTATACTGGATGCGTGTTACTGGATTATGTTTTTAAATATTGTAATACTGTGAAGCGAGGGCTGGTAGTCTGGACATTCTATTCTCTTAATAAGTCCGGTGGCACGGTTACATTGCCGCCTAAGAGGAGAGAAGCGGAAACTCGCCTTGGTAGAACTTCCGAACGAAATCCTGGAGGAACTTCCGGACGAGCTCCTGGAGGAACTTTCGGATGAAATGCTGGAGAAACTTACGGACGAAATTGTGAAGGAACTTTTGGACGAAATGCTGAAGTAATTTTCACACGAAATCCTGGAGGAGCTTCCAAACAAAATCCTCGACGAAATTCCGGAGAAACTCGGACGAAATCCTGGAGAATCTTCCGGACGACATCCTAGAGGAACTTCTGGACGAAACCTTGAAGGAACTTCCGGACGATATGCTGGAGAAGCATCATGGGGAATTCCCGGATGATCTGCCAGCCGAAATCCTAGTCGAACCTCCGGGCGACATCGTGGAAGAACTTTCGGACGAAATCCTGGAGGATCTTCCGGATGACTTCCAGAAGAAATCCTGGAGGCTTTTCTGGACGAAATCCTGGAGGAAAATCTGGGCGAAATGCTGGAGGAATTTCCGGAGGAACTTTCGGACGAAATCCTGGTGGAACTTCCGGACGAAATCCTGGTGGAACTTCCTGAGGAATTCCCGGATGATCTCCCGAACGAAATCTTGGAGGAACTTCCGGGCGACATCCGGATGGAACTTCCGGAAGAAATTTTGGAGGAAGTTCCAGACGACATCCTGGAGGAAATTCCGGAGAAATTCCTGGAGGAACTTTCAGACAAAATCCTGGAGAAACTTTCGAACGAAATCTTGGAAGAACTGGAGATACTTCCAGGCGGGTAATGCGGGAAAAAGTCGGGAATTTCTTGGAATAGTACAATAAATCGGGAAAAAAGTCACCAGGCGTTCATTTTATTTATTCATGTACAATTATTCTAGTATAAAGCATGGAAAAACATCGTTCAATATAAAAAAAAACATCGTTCAGAATAAAGCATGGAAAACATCAAAATAATCCTTCATTGTTAATATGAAAACTCTCTAATACTGACACTTTCATGATATTTATAATTCTATCGATTTCAAAGGTGAAAAAATATAGTTTTCAAATGTTTGGAAGAAATTTGGATGAGTGAATGAATCTATTCAACCAAACAATAATTATTATAAATAATTCCATCTGGCATCACGTGCATATTTTTGTTTACTTCGCATTTTCTATCGTCCTGAGAGAGAATGAGAGTAGAATGTTGAGAGATTGAGTGAAAGTTTGCTTGTGCCGGGAACTGGTTTGAAGTGTGCCGGAAATGCAATCGCTATGACTGAAATTTAAATCAAATAAAAGCTTTTTTAAACGATGTTTAGCAAGAATAGCTATCTTTTAACACTTATCCGGTATACGTCTGACGGTAGGGGTAAAAATTAACTTAAAAATTGAATTTCTTTGGCTAGAGGTGTGCGCCGGTCCAAAAATCGTCGGCGGCGGCGTTAGTCAAAATTTTAGTCAGCGGCGGCGTGAATTGGCGTAGCAAATTTTTTTGTATCGTTGGTTAGAAATAAAGTTCTGCATTTTTGTGGAATATTTTCAAGACAATAAAGCCTCGAACGCAATGGAAAGGAACGGCGACGGTAACTGCAGGATTTGATAGAAGCTTTTTATCAAATCTTGCCGTTACCGTTGTCTTCCCGTTCCATTGCATTCAGAACCTAACGGAAATATCTTTCAAATTCCGCTGGAAGAAACTAATGAACTTCCCCAGTCTTTTTTTTTTATTTAACCCATTTGGTAGTTATTTTTGGGTTTTCCACGAGACGTACTTTGAAGTTTCGAGAATTTGTTGGAAGTTGGTTTCGCCGCAAGTTCTTCGAAATTTACATGAGAAGCTGTTAACAATTTTCACGCAAATTGTTACAAATTTTTACAGAAAAATGTTCGGAATATTCATATAAAATTTCTTATGAGTTTTTGTTGAATATTCTTCGAAGTTTACATACACTGAAAATGCTTCGGAATATCCGCGGCAGTTCACGAAAACTGTCTTGAATATTCAAGAAAAATTCTCCGGAATTTTCAAAAATCTTCAGATTTTCAGCGGCAAATGTTCAAAATTTTCATGGATTTCATTAAAAAAAATCTTTGGATTTCAACGAAGTCCATATGATCTCTCCAAAACCGAACTTTTAATAGAAGGCTTCAGACCCATAGTGTTATATACCAGCTCGACGAATTGAGGTGATGTCTGTATGTGTGCGTACAAAAAATGTGAGACACACTTTTTTGTACTTAGCCTTATCCGATTTGCTTGCAACAGGTTGAATCGACGCGGAATCCTGCCAATTTTTTTGCTATTGAAAATTGGCCCAATTGCATTCCGGAGTTATTAAAAAAAACTCCATTTTACACAATGAAAAAAATTCCAAAACAGGATTTTTTTTTCAAAAACCTCTGCAATGCATTTAAATAAATGTGAATTGATGGAAATAACTGAATCTATCGCCATGAAGTGCAAATTTAACCTCTGTAATGTAAATTTCTCGTAACATTTTGAAATAAACGAGAAAGGCACCATCACCGCTAGGTGGATTATTCTGAAAACAATTAATGAATCAGATACATTGGTTGGTTTCCTACCCGCCGCTGCCAGCTCCAGGCGTTAACGTATATGTAAAAATAGCCAGCATGAGTTAACCACCTGAAGTTTGTATGGCGAAAGACATCTAAAGCGGGTTTTCTCAACAGTAGGAACTTTTCATGAAAAACTATTTGGTACTATGTAGGAAGGTGTCTGCTACATCCTTCCTACATAACCGGTACCAAATAGTTTTTCATGAAAAGTTCCTACAGTTGAGAAAACCCGCTTTAGATGTCTACCAAATATTTTTTCGATTAAGGTGCTTATTTTCGAGATATACTGATATACTGATTTCCGAAAGATAACTCAAAGTGTGCCGCTGTAAACACGCTCAAAGTAGGCGATTCAATGCATATTATTCGGCAACTCGGCCGTACGAAAATCATTTTTTTTTTTTAATATTTAGGCTGTGCATATGCACAGCACATGTTTCGAAATGGACAAATTGATATAAAATTTGCGAAAAAGAATCCAAGAGTCTTGGAGGGACTCGAACCCTCGAACTCCAACTTTTTTCTATTATTCCGGTTTTTTTTATTTAATGAAAAACTCTCGAGAATTTCCACTAAAAATTTTTATAATTTCTTTTACGTTGAAATTTTTGAATTTCACTGAAAACTGTTCGGCATATTTACGGAAAATTATTCGGAATTTTAAAGAATTTATTTGGATTTGTACGGGAAATTCTTTTTAATATCCATAAAAAAATCTTCGAAAATTCTATGGGAAATTATTTAAAAAGAGAAGGCTCGTTTGGTCGAAAATCATTCGGCAGAAAATTATTTGGCCGTTAAGCTGAAAGTCATCTAGCCGTATTGCATTTGGCTGTAATTAACGTTTGGGCGAAAAAAAATTGCATTTGGCCAAAGTAAGATACGGCCGAGCTGACAATTTGGCCGAAAAGCCGTTTACTCTAACATAACATTTGGCCGAATCATCAGGACGAATATGCCGTTTGGCCGAGATTGTCGTTTGGAAGAATGGACCATTTTCAGAAAATATCAAGGCTTATGCTAAACCTTTTCGGCCAAAGCACCATTTCAGCAAATGGTATTTTCGATCAAATTGGCCTATTTGATCACACGACTTTTTCGGCCAGTTCGACTGTATATAAATTTCGGCAGTATGTCCATTTCTGCTAGATGACATTTTAGGCCATATGGGTTTTGGCCCAATGGCCCAATTTTCTCGGTCTAATGACATTTTCGGTCAAACACTTCTCGGCTTTTGGCCTTCGGCCTTCTCGTCGTTCGGCCGTCACACGGCGTCAACATTTCTCGCTTAACTTTTCAAAAGGACCTAAGTAACATTTTTTCATGATTTAATTTGAGTATTGCAATCAAAAGCTTTCACGCTGTTCTGTTGATTGCGCTATTCAAATTAATTCATGAAAAAAATGTTACTTGGGTCGTTTTGAAAAGTTAAGCGAGATTTATTCGAAGTCCACTTAGCCGAATAACGCATAAAGCTGAAAGTCACCTGGCCTACATCCATTTGGCCGACTTGAATGTTTGTCCGAAACGGTTGTCAGGCCGAAAATGGTTTTACCGAAGATGATTTTTTTGTTGCAATTTGAATTGATTCAGCCAAACGAAACTTTCGACCAAAAGGCCCTTTCTGCCAAACGACCATTTCAGCCAAAGGGAATTTTCGGCCAATCAACCTATTCGGCCAACCATTTTTTCAGCCAAAGGAAATGTTTGACTAAATGACATTTTGAGCCAAATGCCTTTAGGCTAGACTTCGGCTAGGCTTCGACCAAATGGTATGTTCGGTCAAACTACATATTCGGCCAAGCAACTTTCAAACGGCTTTCTGCCAAAACGCTCTTCTTCATTAAAAAATTCTATTAAAAGAGAAATTCTTTAACAGGAGATCCTTGAACCGTGATGAACTTACCTTTAAGATAAAAAATCACGTTAATAAGGGAGATCCTTCTGAATTTCCACATTAAGTTTTTTTTTATTTTAACGAAGAGCTTTATAAAATTTTAACGGTAAATTGTATGGTACATTTTTTCAAATCTCTGGAATTTTAAGTCAAGATGCGGATTTAGTAACAATCTTCTTGATGGACGAAACAGCCACATCAAAGACGAATGACTGTCCTTTGCCGAGATTGTAACCATGCAATAAATAACTAATCATGTTAGCCACTTTTTGATTGTTTACGTAACAGTTGTACTGAAAATCGTACATTAAGGACTATTTTAAAATGATTCAAAATAATAGTGGAACACGGCGGAGCAAAACAAAACATTGTGCATTCGGTAGCTTGAAACCGAATCTTTCAGATGGTGGCTGTTTGGCTTGCCGCCTCTTGCCGCTTTTCATGGTGTGTTGATGTGAAAATTGACTATTTTTTCTAAAGATCCCTCAATAACTTTTACAGGTTTCAAGATAGAGTGTGCAACGCCGCGCCACGCCGCCGCCGACATTTTTGCATCGGCGCCGCTGATCTATTATTTTCCACACCGATTCAAATTTGAAAACGTTTACAGAATTTACCGTGCAAATTGCGAAAATTCAGTAGAATTTTCCGACAACATCACGTTAAAATTCCAGAGATTTGAAAAAATGTACCATACAATTTAAGAGTTCAGTGAGTGATTTCCCTTGTTTTGGACTGCAGAACGATGACGCGATCGGCCGAAATATTTGTTCTGCATTGCGCGGCCGGTAATAAAAATCAGTTCAGTGCGAGATTTCTCTTGTTTCGGACTGCAGAACGATGACGCGATCGGCCGAAATATTTGTTCTGCATTGCGCGGCCGGTAATAAAAATCAGTTCAGTGCGTGATTTCTCTTGTTTCGGACTGCAGAACGATGACGCGATCGGCCGAAATATTTGTTCTGCATTTCGCGGCCGGTAATAAAAATCAGTTCAGTGCGTGATTTATTTTGATTCGGACTGCAGAACGATGACGCGATCGGCCGAAATATTTGTTCTGCATTTCGCGGCCGGTAATAAAAATCAGTTCAGTGCGTGATTTCTTTTGTTTCGGACTGCAGAACGATGACGCGATCGGCCGAAATATTTGTTCTGCATTGCGCGGCCGGTAATAAAAATCAGTTCAGTGCGAGATTTCTCTTGTTTCGGACTGCAGAACGATGACGCGATCGGCCGAAATATTTGTTCTGCATTGCGCGGCCGGTAATAAAAATCAGTTCAGTGCGTGATTTCTCTTGTTTCGGACTGCAGAACGATGACGCGATCGGCCGAAATATTTGTTCTGCATTTCGCGGCCGGTAATAAAAATCAGTTCAGTGCGTGATTTCTTTTGATTCGGACTGCAGAACGATGACGCGATCGGCCGAAATATTTGTTCTGCATTTCGCGGCCGGTAATAAAAATCAGTTCAGTGCGTGATTTCTCTTGTTTCGGACTGCAGAACGATGACGCGATCGGCCGAAATATTTGTTCTGCATTTCGCGGCCGGTAATAAAAATCAGTTCAGTGCGTGATTTCTCTTGTTTCGGACTGCAGAACGATGACGCGATCGGCCGAAATATTTGTTCTGCATTGCGCGGCCGGTAATAAAAATCAGTTCAGTGCGAGATTTCTCTTGTTTCGGACTGCAGAACGATGACGCGATCGGCCGAAATATTTGTTCTGCATTGCGCGGTCGGTAATAAGAGTAACTATCGAACAAGTAAGTGCAGTGCGTGTTTTAGTCGTCGGGAAAGAAATAAAGTATCTTGTGTTCGGTGGCTCATGCGCATGTCGCGCGCGGTCGAAAAAAAAGCGAGTTCTTCAATAGTTTGCTGTAGCCATCGAACAAGTGAGTACAGAGTGCTGCGCTTCCGTGCGGTCGTCCAAAACGCGAATCTCCTTAGCTTTCATATGCCACCGGGCGTGCATGGTTTTTAACTTTTAACTCGTATTAGTGTCATTTCCCATCCCATAGATCGCATCGCTTACCAAAGTGAATCCAGATAAATTATCCTTTGTAACTAAGACGATATCCTATCCCAAGACAATCGTGGAGATGCAGAGGTATACTCGGTCTTTAGTAGCAACGAGAGTCGGACTAACAATCCTTCCATTCCTATATGACCGTAAGGACGTGGCCGGCGCCGTTATTGACTTTAAATATTTGAGCTCCCGAAACGTGTACATTGAGAATGGGTAGCTAATCCCAAGCCCCCACACATTGTGTTCTCTGTACAATTTCGCAAGTACAGTCAATCAAGGAGTAGCAACTACGAATTGTGCAGTCATAATGCTCATGCTCATGCTCAAAATATGTACCAAACAATTGACCGTTGAAATTTTATAAAGCTCTTCGTCAAAAAAAAAACTTGAAAAAAAAATTCTGATGAATCTCCCTTATTAACGTGATTTTTGCCTTTCTCGTATTTATCTTAAAGGTAAGTTCATCACGGTTCAAGGATCTCCTGTTAAAGAATTTGTCTTTCAATAGAATTTTTTAATGAAGAAGAGCGTTGTGGCAGAAAGCGGCATCTTACCCGGAATTGACTTTTCTTTGTAATTTAAATAGTACAGTCCGATTTTTATTGTTTTGCAAATGACTTCTACACTATGTAGTTGAATCCTTAAACTATCAAAAACAATAATTAGGGTAGGGTCATGGGTTCGAGTCCCATCGAAGGGAAAGTGGTTACCTCCAATACATTTTCCAAATCAATATCTTCCACATAACGTACATATTCACATATGAGTTTTCAATTTAACGAATTGTTTTGAAGAAATATCGATTTTTAAAGATGTTTGGCACCTCACCCGGATTTACCCTATGCCTGTAATATCTACGAAATAGTGTGAATTGCTTCAAGCTAATACCATAACCATCATTTGAAATCGCTTTCTAACTGCATTTAGCATTTTGAAGACATGTTGACATTATTGTGGTTTATTTTGAGAATAATTAGTCACAATCCACAATAGATAGCACACGTTTCACGGATTATCGCTAATTTGGTGTTACCAATAATGTTGCGAATAATTGTTGATAACTGATGACTAACTTCGGCTATAACTGGAACATCACTTCTGCGTAGTCGAACAGTTGATAGATTGTGTATTGAATATACAAATAGCTTCTTGACAGTTCTTTACCTCGTCATCCCATCGTAGCAAAGACACTTCAACGTTTATTTATATAAAAACTATCACAATTAACAATCCAAGAAAATCGTAAATACCTTCGTCGATGTTTCGTGATATTGCGCTCCAGCGGTACATAGAACGTCATAGTACTCCCATCAGCCAATAGCTGGCAAAAAACAACAAAAATGCAATGAACGAATTGACACTACACCAATGAACTTCCGTCGTAAAGAAACCTTTGACCGCACAAAAACACAGAGGCACTAATTCGCATCAGCATTCACTCTTCGATACAATTCAATAAGCCTAAAATTCCCGCTACTACAAAACACTTCTCTTCAATAACTGCGAAATATCTGCATCTACATCACCTAGCCAGCATGATTTAACGTTATCGTTGTGACTCATCACTTCAATCCGCAATTAGCCTACAGCTGACACCTCGTCGTGGGTTATCAGCGTATGTGTTATCACAAACTCTCGGCGATTGTTATCCACAGCAGACCAGGGCCACCACAACAAACCCGGAGCTCGACCAATAAACTGGATACCTGGACAGCGGACGATTTGATAATCACACTATTTCCCGCGCTTATCGATTTATTTGCTGTATTCATCGGCACTAGTGCACCAATTTCATGCGCTACACATTTCAGAGCCACACTATTATGGAGCTAATACACGTGAGCTAAAAGCTCCACTCGAGCCGGCTTCAATTGGCCAAAATTGGATTTCGCGTTAACTCTTTCACCGTCATGCGGGTGGTGGCCCACTTTGCTTTCCGTATTGACTATTTTTCCTCCACGTACCCGCGAGACTTTTCCACTTTTCCGCGCGTGCAAAGCTGACGGTGGCCTTCCGTCCCCGTTCGGTGTACTGCGGGTACTGCACTGCAAACGTTGTTTGCTATCACAGGTAGGAGGTGGCCATCGTCGGTGGCCAACGATGGAAAATGCAGGTGGCAAAGGTGAAAACCTAAATCAGGAAAAGTGTACGGCGCGGAAAATCTTCACACAATTGACTGAGCTGCATCATCGCTCTCCGCCACTGCTGTTTACATTTTAATACATGGGAGTAAGTGGTCCAATACGCACCGGTGAAGTTTAATCAAACGGTATGCATTTATGTAATCATACCATCACATGTTTTAGACTGACTTGTTAAACGCTGGAAGCTAAGAAAATTCTCAGATCTGGCGGACACAATAGTTTTCGATTTGTCAACCTCGCTAGTTCGTCACACTCGATTCACCTAAAGGCTCTCCCTATCAGATATCGCTGCTGGTTTATTAATTGAGATATAAAAAAAGGATGTAGGATGGTAAGCAATTTCTGTACCTTCATTTATTGGGGACTTTATTACGAGTCGTTTTTTTCCGTGAACGAAACTTGAAGAGATGCACATTGAATCACCGTCCCCTACATATGGGATTTTGGTAAACAGTTGCCAACGACCGTTGATGACGACAACAACAATCAAACGGTTAAGTGAGTAAAAGTATAGATAAAAGGTAAGCCTCTCTAGGCAGTGGTGCCAACCCATTATTGGGAATGCACAGCATCGATCTTACTATGTTAAACTGTCTTCATACGTGCAAATCCATATGCAAATGGGTCACATTTCGATAGTTGACACTGCATCCACGTTGCAAGAATCTGGCATCACTGCGTCGTCTAGTACGGGCAGTGGACATTGAAGGAATCGTGGAAACACGGTGTCCATCTTTAGCGATCTTCAAGCCATGCAACAGTAAGCACTGAAGGTTTTAGAAGGTGCCCAAATCTAAATTAAAATTTAAGTTTTAGGAACAATTTACCCAAAAAATGTCACCCTGCAAAACAGCATTTATATATTTCTTATTTATCTTTATAAGGTTTACTTTTCTTTAAGTTTGGGCACCCTTTTACAATACCAACGATCACTGTGGTGGCAAGCGTTTTCACTGGTTTTGTTGTGATAAGATTAATAATTCATTGTGTTTTGGTTGTTGTAATTATTTCTCTCGGATGAGGATGCTCCGTCAGTAGTTGAATTGAATGCAGTGCAGTCGCAGTAGATACAGTGTCTGTATGCCACACTAAGTTACGACGGCAAAGATGTGGGTGATGATGGTGCGATATATGTGTCAAGTTGCGTGCTGCTTGCTATGGAACGTAGACGCGCCGATGACGAGAGGAAGCGCGCGCTGGTGATGCAGAAAGTAGGTACAACGATGCGAAATGTGGAAAATCCAGGGCACATTGAGAGATTGTGAGATGTTTGCTGGTCGGTGTCGGTTGATGAGTTTTTCCGTATATAAGGGCTTGCGGAGGAACGGTTAGCTTATGGTATTTTGACGGCACCTGTTGTCCGAAACGATACAACTGTTTTATTTGAGTGTTTTGAAATATCTACTGGCTGCTTGACGCAAAAGCCCAAACGTTCAATTTCGATCCTCTCCTCTCTTGTTACATATTTTTGTATGGCATTTCTTCGTTGATGGTTTAATTTTCCAATTAAAAAAATGATAAATATTTGATGCAAGTAAGCATGTGAAAGATTTAATTCGAAAAATGTAAAAGATTTAATTTGATTTTGAATTCACACATTGAACTTTTTGAAATACTCCACTCCACTCCAATCTCGACGACAAAGTGAAAGCGAAAAGACAGGGAAAGTTCAATTGCCATGACAAAAATCTTTGGAGTTTGCACTGGAATATTGTAAAACAGCGGTTCCCAACCTTTTTCTTGAGAGGTACCCCTTCAAACTTTTGCTTTTATTCTAGAACCCCTGTAAATGAAAATAAGAATATTTCATAAGAAATATTAAAAACAAATCAAATTGATTTTATACGTCAAGCTTTCCACAAGACTTTTAGAGGTTTCCGAGCCTCCTGAAACTAGGATTACGAGCCTCTTGATAGGAAGTTTCAGAGTCTCCGAGGCCTCTATTGAAAGGAGGCTTCCGAGCCCTTTGAAAGGAGGCTTCCGAGCCTCTTGAAAGGAGGCTGAGCCTCTTGAAAGGAGGCTTGAGGCCTCTTGAAAGGAGGCTTCCGAGCCTCTTGAAAGGAGGCTTGAGCCTCTTGAAAGGAGGCTTCCGAGCCTCTTGAAAGGAGGCTTCCGAGCCTCTTGAAAGGAGGCTGAGCCTCTTGGAAAGGAGGCTTCTGAGGCCTCTTGAAGGAGGCTTCCAGGCCTCTTGAAAGGAGGCTTGAGGCCTCTTGAAAGGAGGCTTCTGAGCCTCTTGAAAGGAGGCTTCCTGAGCCTCTTGAAAGGAGGCCTGAGCCTCTTGAAAGGAGGCTTCTGAGCCTCTTGAAAGGAGGCTTCGAGGCCTCTTGAAAGGAGGCTTCCGGGCCTCTTGAAAGGAGGCTTCTGAGCCTCTTGGAAAGGAGGCTTCTGGAGCCTCTTGAAAGGAGGCCTGAGCCTCTTGAAAGGGAGGCTTCCGAGCCTCTTGAAAGGAGGCTTCCGAGGCCTCTTGAAGGAGGCTTCCAGGCCTCTTGAAAGGAGGCTTGAGGCCTCTTGAAAGGAGGCTTCTGGGCCTCTTGAAAGGAGGCTTCTGAGCCTCTTGAAAGGGGAAAGGCTTCGAGGCCTCTTGAAGGAGGCCTGAGGCCTCTTGAAAGGAGGCTTGGGCCTCTTGAAGGAGGCTCTGAGCCTCTTGAAGGAGGCTTCTGAGGCCTCTTGAAAGGAGGCTCTGAGGCCCCTCTTGAGAGGAGGCTTCCAGGACTCTTGAAAGGACGCTTCTGAGCCTCTTGAAGGAGGCTTCCAGGCCTCTTGAAAGGAGGCTTCCTGGAGCCTCTTGAGAAGGAGGCTTGAGGCCTCTTGAAAGGAGGCTTCCGAGCCTCTTGAAGGGAGGCTTCTGAGCCTCTTGAAAGGGAGGCTTCTGAGGCCTCTTGAAAGGAGGCTTCCAGGCCTCTTGAAAGGAGGCTTCCTGAGCCTCTTGAAGGGAGGCTTCTGAGCCCTCTTGAAAGGAGGCTTGAGGCCTCTTGAAGGAGGCTTCCGAGCCTCTTGAAAGGAGGCTTGAGGCCTCTTGAAAGGGAGGCTTGCAGGCCTCTTGAAAGGAGGCTTACAGGCCTCTTGAAAGGAGGCTTGCAGGCCTCTTGAAGGAGGCTTCTGAGGCCTCTTGAAGGAGGCTTCCAGGCCTCTTGAAAGGAGGCTTCCTGAGGCCTCTTGAAAGGAGGCTTCCAGGCCCTCTTGAAAGGAGGCTTCCTGAGGCCTCTTGAAGGGAGGCACCTGAGCCTCTTGAAAGGAGGCTTGAGCTCTTGGAAGGAGGCTTCCGGGCCTCTTGGAAGGAGGCTGAGGCCTCTTGAAAGGAGGCTTGAGGCCTCTTGAAAGGAGGCTGGCTGAGCCTCTTGAAAGGAGGCTTCCTGAGCCTCTTGAAGGAGGCTTTCGAACCTCTTGAAAGGAGGCTTTCGAACCTCTTGAAAGGAGGCTGCTGAGCCTCTGGATGGGAGGCTTCTGAACCTCTTGAATGAAGGCTTTTGAATCTCTTGAATGGAGGCCTCCGAACCTGTTGAAAGGAGGCTTCCGAACCTGTTGAAAGTAGGCTTCCGAACCTCTTGAAAGGAGGGTTCAAAACCTCTTTAAAGGAGGCTTCCAAGCCTCTTGAAAGGAAGCTTTCTACTTTCTTGAAATGTTGCTGCGGAATCTAATGAGAGGAGGCTACCGGGCCTCTTGAAAAAAAAGGCTTGAGAGTCTCTGAAAAGGAGGTTTCCGAGCTTTTTGAAACTAGGCTTCCAAGTCTCTTAAAAAGAGGCTTCCAAGCCCCTTGAAACTAGGTATCCGAGCATACTGAAAGGAGGCTTTCGAGGCTCTTGAGACGAGGCTTCCGAGCAGGAGGTTTCCGAGCTTATTAGCAGGAGCCTTCCTAGTTTCTTGAAAGGAGGCTTAAGAGTTACTTCAGAAGGAGCCTTTTGAAAGGAGGCTTCTAAGCTTCTTGCAACGAAGCTACTGAGATTTTCTGAAAAAAAACAGGCATTCATGTCTATCAAGTTGAGGCTTCCGAACCTTTAGGTTCTTGATTTTAGTTCGGAAGCATAATATTTTGTCTCGATCAGGTAGATTACATTGAAGAATTTTAAAATTTATTTATTCGCCGTTTTGTCTTTATGATTTTTTGTCACAGCCCTTCATACACTGAAGCCAATTAATTTAATTTCTGCTGGATTCGATTCTTCCGTCTTCGATACTTTTGTATCGGAGCGCTACTGCTTAAAATATGTCACGCATCTGACCTATAATTCTCCATATTTGTAGTAAACCGAAGAATGTCCAGAATATCGAAAAAAATCGATTTTGAAATTCCGAGTATGTCAAATCTACATTCCAATAAGTTCTTCGTGGAAATTTCGTAGAATTTCCCGATTGAAAACCTTTGAAATTTCTCGTTAATACTCCAAAGAACTCGCCGTGAAAATTTCGATGCTTTTCTCGAAAATTCCACACACTTAATTTTTTTTACCGGGATCTCAGCAAAATGTTGAACTTTCACCGAGAATCGCACAGCCGTGCCCCAGTAAACATGTTTTTTGCCGAGATTTCTGTCAAAATTGCTGATAATCAGCAAATAATTTGCCGAAAATCAGCTAACAAACGCTGTTTTTGCCGGAATATCAGTTATTTATTTTGCTGGCGCACGGCTGTGCGGATTTTTGCCGAGCTGCAGAAATAAAAACTGAGTGTGCATGCCATATCCGAATGAATAATCATCTGTTGAAATCCCAAGAATCTCATTCTAAATTCCAAAAGTATTACTGTTGAAATTTTTATTAATTTTCCGTGAAAAGTTAGAATTATTTTTCGAGGTAATTTTAAATTTAAGCGGACATTGCTAGGTTTAGGGTCATTTGGCCGAACGCCATTTGTTGTTAAAATACGTTTCCTTATTAGGTGTGTGAAGTGAGAAGTGAGTAAAGAGAAGTAAGAAGTGTTTGTAGTGGGAAGCAAGAAGTGAGAAGTGACAAATGAGAAATGAGTAGTGTGAAGTTATTGGTAAGAAGTGAGATGTGATAGGTGAGAAGTGATAAGTGAGATAGCGAGTAGCTAGCAATACGAAGCAAGATCATCTCTGAATGAAGAATAAACAAAGAAAAAGGAAGGAGGAAGAGAAAGAATCAAGACATAAGATGGAAATAGGAAGAAAGAAAAGGGGAAAAGGAAGTAGGAAAAGGGAAAAAGGAAGATGGAAGGATGGAGGTATCCTGTCTATAATGCCATATTGCTTCATAGCTACTCTGTAGTGTAGACAATTCATATTTGAGGGATGTTTGTACGATCAGAGACCTACCGTTCATCGAACAACTATAAGATATATGTGTTTCAAAACTTTTCTATGATTTTTGCTACCTCCAATAAATATTTTTCTGGAATTTTACCAGATATCACATAACACACCAAAGTAAATCGAAACGTAAGCGTAGTTTTGAAAGTCAATATTTATTTATTTATAGTCAGTCAATATATTGGCATAAAACTTATTTTGCTGTTAATGGGATCTAACTTTCTGACAGTGATAGGTATGTATATGTATTTGACCATTTCAGTATGCTATTTCTTGCCTTGCCCTGCACGGAAAAGACATCATCACAGCCAGCATTTTCTACGAATTAAATAGGCTATAAAATATTATCAGTTAAATCAATTTCAAATTTCGCGAATTGACTTTTTACCGCATTCTGCTCGAATTGATCAAAGTAACTGATAACAATTAATGATTTGGCTTTATATAGAGTTTAATAGCTTTCAAACTATTCATTGTTTTTTTAAATAAGATTAAACGATAATTACACAGAGGATGACTTCATAGATTTCAGAAGTCTGTACAATTCAATTCATAGAAGTAAAAGGTAACCGGATTGTTTGACACCTTCCTTTCCTAGCTTCAAATGACCATCCGCGTATGGCTTCAATTGACATTTGACAGGGAACGCAATTTACAGATGGACACAAATCCGTCGTAACATTGTCATCGCGTTTGCTTCTATGGGTAACCTTCCAATTGGCTTTGGTAATTAGCACCTCTACGCGCTTGACTCGGTACACCTCTACTTAGCTACACACAATCATTGTTGACACGCTGTCCAACACACTAAAAGTTGGAACCTTCCGGTCCTCTACAGTCGGGCTAGCGACAGAACGAACGTTTCAATTTCAAACGTTTTGTTCCACAGTGCTGGGCGAACAAACATATTATAGGACCAGAGGAAGGATCCGAACCGGCCGGGGAACTCATAAAACAAAGATGTGCATTCATAAATCTCACACGAGGATCGTTATTTCAGCTTTCAAATTTCACCGCACTGAGCAGGGGGAGAAACCATACGACCCATTGATCGGATCGGAATGTGTTACGAATTGGACGGACCACCCGAAGGAACTGGTTTCTGGTTTGCTATAGATACATGCTTTTTTGTAGGGATTGTTTGTCGAATCAATAAACATGTATATTATGTTAAGTACAAATATTGTTTTTATTTATTTCTAGGCGGAAATGAAATAATTATGAGCTAGGCAACCAATAATTTTGTTATATTGACTATTTATGATTTGAAAACTTTTACAATTTTATTAAAAGAAATAAGGAAAAGTCTTCTTTAACATATTTTGATAATAAACATATTTAATCAAACTTGCGGAAGTGTCATTCGAATCAAAAACAAATTATTACAATTTAAAACAATTACAAATTAGATTTTAGCTATGAAAATTTGAAACATTGTCTGCGTGTATCTGTTTTTCAACGAGATTTGCGTCCTTCGTCGACAGTTCGTCCAAGTTACACGTTCCCGACCAGTCGTTCGTCCGACAGTCGTCCGTCGTATGCACGGAAACTGAGCCTGCGCAGCACTTCGAAACAATCATCCCCAAAATGAAGAACATAAATACCTGCACAGAAAGGGAACTTGTTTCGCTGGTCGTGCCACACCGAATGAATTAATTGGCCTAGAGGTTGTTCGGTTTCATCGAATGGGGCTACCCATATATGCAGTTATTACTATCTTATCTTGGTCGCTATAAACTTGACGAACAATAAGGAGGACTTTCTCCTGGAAAGTCAATACACAAACACACGGCTGATAACACTTTCTCGGTATCCAGACGTTCGTACAGATTTTGTTGCCTGATAAAGGGTGTAAACGGTATTCCGGGTTTATGTAATAGCCTGAAAGCGTTTTAGATTTGCTTGGCTTATACTGACTGTATATGTCAATGATTGCTATTCCGTGATAAGCATTCCTTTCGACTTCAAGTCCCAAGCAAACTGTTCAAGTTCCGAGAAGTAAACTGTCCGCGTGCCGAGAAGGAACTTTCCAAGATCCAAAAAGAAATTTTCCGAGTTTTGAAAACTTCCGTTCCGTGAAGATTTTTTCCAGGTTTCCGAATTAGAAAGTTTTCCGAGTTTCGAGATACATATAAATTTTCAAAGTTCTGAAATGCAAATTTTTCCTGGTTCCAAAACGCAAATTTTCTCCGAGCTCTCCTAATTTTATGTAGCCAAAAATAAAAAATGGCCAAATCTCTAAGTTAAATAATATTAATTGTCCGAGTTCTGAGAAGTAAAATGTTCAAGTTCCAAGATTCGAATTGCCCGAGTTTAAGCATTTACTGCGCCTTCCAGTCAAGGGTTTCCAGAAAGCCGTTTCCGGTTGCTTATCGGCTTGAGCTATTCGTACTTGCTAACCAACGAAGCTTCGAGAAGGAAAAGATCAAGAACCCATCGCTGCAAAAAGCCGTAAAACTTCGACCTCGAGTCTGATGAACCACGCTCCGATTCTTCTCCTTAGTTCCGAATTGCAGGAACATTCCCCGAATGTCGTCAGAAAACGCTGACTTCTCGCTCACCTTTCACGGAACCTGAAGGTTACATACAGCTGCGGAGTCAGAAGGTCAGGCCCTCTGAGTTGCATTGTATTCAACGACGACAGCCCATTAACTTTCGCAGCAGCGTCCCAAATAACTCTTATTTTCCGGGTTTGTTCGGGATTAGTACTAAGCCTAGTAGAGACCAATTCTCAGGAAAATATACTGCTCTGCATACACGTTTAGCAGTAACAATGTTATCGATCTTTGTTATCACCGCCTTTGACAGTTTATTACCTTGAGGTTGAGGCTTCCATCCACATTCGTATTAGTGAATTGTTTAAAAAATGTTTCTTTTCATACTGTTTGTTTGCTGTTAGAAAAGACCAAACAAATTAGGAGGTGCACTAAGAAAAATAACGCAAATTGGTGAAAATTACATTTTGTTAATTTAATTGCGCAAGGCGAAAAAAATTACTCAGTGAAAGTGTTGCAGATTTTAGCTTGGAGACCTCAATTGACCTTTCCCATCAAAACTTTTTATTTGCTCAATCGATTCTTTATTTTGTTTAAGGTCAACTTTCCAAAAGAACCCATATTTTTTACGCCTCTAAGTATTTTTTAAATTTAAAACAAAGTGCTGTTTTTCAAGATTGGCCTAGCATTTGTCCGACTTTGAACGAACATCGGGTGAATTTTTCAGACCGGTTCACACATGCAGCACTTTTTCGGGTTTTGTATCTAATCTATAAAATAGTTAGAGGCGTCAAAAAATATTGGTTCTTTGGGAAAGTTGACCTTCAATAAGCTAAAGAATCGACTTAGACCAGCGGTTCTCAACCTGGGGTACATGTAACCCTGGGGGTACCTTTGCTGTCCCTAGGGAGTACCTAGGACAAAAATGCGTAATGGCGGATGTATTGCAATTCCAATAAAAAATTATAGATAAAGTGAAATGTTTTTAATTTCAAAACATTGTCTTGTACATAATATGCATGACGATCAGTAAATCTAAGCTTATTGAAACCTGCCCTCCTGCTCAGTGTATGAAGGACTGTGGACAACAAATCAAAAGCAAAAAACGTCGAATGAACAAATTTTAAAAATTTCGATGCAATCTACCTGAACGAAACAAAATGTTGAATAATATGTTAAAAATATGCTTCCGTGCTGAAATTTTGAATCTAAAGGTGCGGAAGCCACCATTTGAGCGCCATGAAGTTTTTCTTCTCGAAAAGCTCAGTTGCTTCTTTGCACGAGGATTGGAAGCATTCTTCTACGCTTCTCGAAACCTCTTTCCAAGCAGGTCGGAAGCCTGCTTTCAATAGGCTCGGATGTCGGATGTTGAAGAGACTCAGAGGACCCCTTTCAAAAGATTCGGAAGTCTCCTTTCAAGAGTTTTGGAAGACTCCTTTCAAGAGGCCCGGAAGCCTAGCTTCCTTTTGACATACTCTGAAACATTCTTTCAAGAGGCTCGGAAGCCTTCTTGGCTTGGCTTGGATGGCTTCTTTCAAGATGCGAAAAGCTCCTTTCGAGAGGCTCGGAAGCCTCATTTCAAGTGACTCAAGGGATTCGGAAGCACCCCTTTTAAGAGGCTCGGAGTTGTTATTACAAGAGGCTTTGAAGCGATCTATCAAGATGCTCAGATGACTTCTTTTAAGTGGCTCGAAAGCCGTCATTTAAGAGGATCGGAAGCTTCCATTCAAGATGCTCGAGGCTCCAATAGTCAAGAAAGTCCTGTATAATCTAGAAACTTACCGAGTGACGAAACTTTCAGCCAACTTTTTGAGAGCCATAAATCCCGTTAGGTTTCATGTTTATTTTTCATATTAGTTATAAGTTCTTTTACTGCAAAAAAATAAGGGGTACCTCAATTAATGAAAAAGTTCGAAGGGGTATCTCTCAAGAAAAAGGTTGAGAACCGCTGACTTAGACAATAAAACGAGATATGAAATTTACGTCACAGGGTGCAGACAACACAACATTAAATTCATATTTTAATATTTTAATTCTTTATTTCAATATGTTGGCATCTGAATATTTTAATATTTTTCTATTTTTCTATTTTTCAATTTTTCAATTTTTGTATTTTTTGTTAAATATCTTGGCTGTGCATATGCACAGCATATGTTTCGAAATGGACAAATTGATATGAAATTTGCGAAAAAGAATTCACGTGTCTTGGAGGGACTCGAACCCTCAACCTCCTACTCTCTAGATAGGCGTGATAACCCCTACACAACAAGACCACTTAAAGGTCACGTTTGCGGAAAAGCCATCAGAATCCGAGTACCAACCTCCACCGCGGTTAGCTCTCTTTTTGCAAATTGAATATCTTTCGGATGCTTGATTTGCCCAATCTCCACATGTGCTTTACTGTTGTATATCCACAGTCAAGCGAGTGCACATTGTTTATTAAACGAGAGGATCGCCTCCATGCCCCCAGTAACGGGCTGGGCGGGACGGTATAGAATGCGAATTCAATCGCACTCTGCTGTGCCAAAGGCTTGCTTGGCTAAAGCTTTTGATGAGTTTGATTGCCTTTACGTAAGCGGTCGCGTGTACTCAGACGACTAATGACGGTGAAAGACCGACACTTGATTACAATTAATTGCTTATTATTCGGCAACTCGGCCGTACGAAAACCATTTTTTGTTAAATATCTTGGCTGTGCATATGCACAGCATATGCTTCGAAAAAGAGAGCTAACCGCGGTGGAGGTTGGTACTCGGATTCTGATGGCTTTTCCGCAAACGTGACCTTTAAGTGGTCTTGTTGTGTAGGGGTTATCACGCCTATCTAGAGAGTAGGAGGTTGAGGGTTCGAGTCCCTCCAAGACACGTGGATTCTTTTTCGCAAATTTCATATCAATTTGTCCATTTCGAAACATATGCTGTGCATATGCACAGCCAAGATATTTAACAAAAAATGGTTTTCGTACGGCCGAGTTGCCGAATAATAAGCAATTAATTTTTGTATGTTTTCTATTCTTGAATTTTTCTATTTTTAATTTTTTCAATTTTTCAATTTTTTAATTTTTTAATTTTTCAATTTTTCATTTTTTAATTTTTCAATTTTTTAATCTTTTAATTTTTTAATTTTTATTTCTTAATTTTCTAATTTTTTGATTTTTCAATTTATCATTTTTTTATTTTTCAATTTTTTAATTTTTCAATTTTTAATTTTTTAATTTTTAATTTTTCAATTTTTAAATTTTTCAATTTTTCAGTTTTTTAATATTTTAATTTTTCAATTTTTATTTTTCAATTTTTTATTTTTCAATTTTTCAATTTTTTTAATTTTTTAATTTTTCAATTTTTCAATTTTTCAATTTTTTTAATTTTTTAATTTTTAAATTTTTTAATTTTTCAATTTTTTAATTTTTCAATTTTTCAATTTTTCAATTTTTTAATTTTTTAATTTTCTAATTTTCCAATTTTTCAATTAAATTTTTCAATTTTTCACTTTTTAAGTTTTTCAATTTACAATTTTCAATTCTTTAATTTTTTAAATTTTTCAATTTTTCAATTTTTCAATTTTTCAATTTTTCAATTTTTTAATTTTTCAGTTTTTCAGTTTTTCAATTTTTCAATTTTTCAATTTTTCAATTTTTCAATTTTTCAATTTTTCAATTTTTTAATTTTTCAATTTTTCAATTTTTCAATTTTTCAGTTTTTCAATTTTTCAATTTTTCAATTTTTCAATTTTTCAATTTTTTAATTTTTCAATTTTTTAATTTTTCAATTTTTCAATTTTTTAATTTTTCAATTTCTCAATTTTTCAATTTTTCAATTTTTGAATTTTTCAATCTTTCAATTTTTCAATTTTTCAGTTTTTCAGTTTTTCAATTTCTCAATCTCTTAATTTTTCAATTTTTCAATTTTTCAGTTTTTCAATTTTTCAATTTTTCAATTTTTCAATTTTTCAATTTTTCAATTTTTCAATTTCTCAATTTTTCAATTTTTCAATTTTTCAATTTTTTAATTTTTCAATTTTTTAATTTTTGAATTTTTCAATCTTTCAATTTTTCAATTTTTCAGTTTTTCAGTTTTTCAATTTTTCGATTTTTTGATTTTTCAATTTTTCAATTTTTCAATTTTTCAATTTTTTGATTTTTAAATTTTTCAATTTTTCATATTTTCAATTTCATATTTCTATATTTTAATATTTTTATATTTTTATATTTTTTTATTTTTATATTTTTAAATTTTTAAATTCATAAATTTTTAAATTTTTATATTTTTATATTTTTTAATTTTTAAATTTTTTTTTTATATTTTTATATTTTTATATTTTCATATTTTTATATTTGTATATTTTTAAATTTTTTTTTTATATTTTTATATTTTTATATTTTTAAATTTTTAAATTTTTAAATATTCAAATTTTTATATTTTAATATTTTTAAATTTTTAAATTTTTAAATTTTTAAATTTTTATATTTTTATATTTTTAAATGTTTAAATTTTTAAATTTTTAAATATTGTAATTTTTATATTTTAAAATTTTTAAATTTTTAAATTTTCAAATTTTTATTTTAAGTTTTTATATTTTGAAATTTTTAAATTTTTATATTTTTATATTTTTATATTTTTTAATTTTTTAAATTTTAAATTTTGAAATTTCTAAATTTTTATATTTTTATATTTTTATATTTTTATATTTTTATATTTTTATATTTTTTTTTCTCTATATTTTAAAATTTTTAAATTTTATATTTTTTTTATTTTTATATTTTTATATTTTTATATTTTTATATTTTTATATTTTTGTATTTTTATATTTTATATTTTATATTTTATATTTTTATATTTTTATATTCTTATACTTGATATTTTTATATTTTATATTTTTGTATTTTATATTTTTATATTTTATATTTTTATATTTTATACTTTTGTATTTTAATATTTTATATTTTATATTTTTATATTTTTATATTTTTATATTTTTATATTTTATATTTTATATTTTTTATACTTTTATACTTATATACTTTTATATTTTATATTTTATATTTTATATTTTATATTTTTATATTTTTATATTTTATATTTTTATATTTTTATATTTTATATTTTTATGTTTTTATATTTTTATATTTTATATATTTTATATTTTTATATTTTATATTTTTATATTTTTATATTTTTATATTTTTATATTTTATATTTTTTATATTTTATATTTTATATTTTTTATATTTTTTATATTTTTATATTTTATATTTTTATATTTTATATTTTTATATTTTATATTTTTATATTTTTATATTTTTTATATTTTTATATTTTTATATTTTTATATTTTTATATATTTTTTTATTTTTTTATTTTTATTTTTTATATTTTTATATTTTTATATGTTTTTATATAAAAATATATGTATAATTACTACGAACAAGACATCTTGGGTTACATTATTGCAAAATGAAGGTGATCTTGTCTACATCTTTACCATCTTCAAGGGCTAGATTCAGCGATTTTAGCGAAATAGGGGAAATGACGGCTTTGGCATGTTTTTTTCTATTATTGTCAGGGGGGTTTTCTATAACTAATTTGCTCAAATGTGGCTTAAACATTCTTTGTAAATAAAAGAATATTGTTGCCAATTTTCATAAAATTTTGTCAACAAAAACCCCCCTGACAATAATAGAACAAAATCTGCCAAAGCCGTCATTTCCCCTACATGCCGAACAAAATCCGATAGATTTTTCCCAGGTTTGGCTACTTTTGAAGGGTCATCCATAAACTACGTCACACCCTTGAAGGGGAGAGGGGGGCCCGAATAGCGTGACGATTCATATCAAAATTCTAGAGGTTTCATACAAAAAGTGTGACGAAGGGGGGAGGATAGTTGAAAATCGTCAATGACGTACGTACTTTGTGGATCTTTCCTAACCCGTATTAAAAGCGAACCAATTAGGCAATCAAATATCGGATCGTAGAGTATTATGTTCCATGAAACTTTTCGTCGGTTGTATACTATTTCGCCGAAAAACATTTCGCGGATTTTTTTTTCGCGGTACGACATTCCGCGGAATGTATCAACTTTCCGAAACACATTTCGCGGAATGAACCTTTTTTCCGAAAGACATTTCGCGGAATGTACCTTTTCACCGAAAACCATTCCGCGGAATGCCGTTTGGCGGAATTCAGTTAGAATAATTATCATTAAAATATTTAACGATTTCTTACACGATTAATTACATGAAATCCGGGCTATTTTTTTTCGATTTAATGCAAACCCGAACCCGACCCGTACCCGAGAATTTTTGCATTCGTAAACCCGTACTCGGAGTTGACCCATCGGGTGCGGGTTTAAAAACCTGGAACCCAACCATATCTACTGCCTGGTATAAGGCGAAAAGAGTTGCTAATGTCTTCTTTCAAAGAATCCGTCTTCCCGATATAAGGCGAGGGGAGGAGAAACGCCTTCTTTCGATGGATGCATCTGCCCGGTAAAAGGTAAAGGGAGGAGTAACGCCTTCTTTAAATGGATGCATCTGCCTGGTATAAGGCGAAAGGAGTTGATAATGCCTTCTTTGAAAGAACGCGTCTGCCCGGTATAAGGCGAAGGGAGGGGTTACGCCTTCTTTAAATGGATGCATTTGCCCGGTATAAGACGAAAGGAGTTGATAATGTTTTCTTTCAAAGAACGCGTCTGCCCGGTATAAGGCGAAGGGAGGGGTTACGCCTTCTTTAAATGGATGCATCTGCTTGGTATAAGGCGAAAGGAAATGATAATGCCTTCTTTAAAAGAACGCGTCTGCCCGGTATAAGGCGAAGGGAGGGGTTACGCCTTCTTTAAATGGATGCATTTGCCCGGTATAAGACGAAAGGAGTTGATAATGTTTTCTTTCAAAGAACACGTCTTCCCGGTATAAGGCGAAGGGAGTTGTAACGCCTTCTTTAAATGGATGCATCTGCTCGGTATAAGGCGAATGAAATTGATAATGCCTTCTATAAAAGAACGCGTCTGCCCGGTATAAGGCGAAGGGAGGGGTAACGCCTTCTTTAAATGGATGCATCTCTCCGGTACAAGGCGGAAGGAGTTGATAGTGTCTTCTATAAAATAGTGCATCTGCCCGATATAAGGCAAAGGCAGGGGTAAAGCCTTCTTTAAATGGATGCATCTGCCTGGTGTAAGGCGAAAGGAGTTGATAATGCCTTATTTAAATGAACGCGTCTGCCCAGTGTAAGGTGAAAGGATGGGTAACGTCTCCTTTAAATGGATGTATCTGCCCGGTATAAAGGGCAATTGAAATTTTGAAAACCACTTCTAGAAAGTTAAAAGACTATTATTCTTCCATTTACTTCCACTATTCACTTTTTATGTATCAACAACCAGATACGTATTTCGTTTCCTACTTGGAAACTTCTTCAGTCTTTGTTATCGACTGACTGAAGAAGTTTCCAAGTAGGAAACGAAATACGTATCTGGTTGTTGATACATAAAAAGTGAATAGTGGAAGTAAATGGAAGAATAATAGTCTTTTAACCTTGTAGCATTTCCCCTAAGACGCTCTAAAATAATTAACCACTTCTAAATATACTGGGAGGCCTTCCTTAGCCGTGCAGGAAGATGCGTGGTTGCCAAGCAAGACTATGCTGAAGGAGGCTGGGTTCAACTTCTGGCCCGGTATAGGAAATTTATCGAAAAAAAAATCGGCTTTTTAGGTATAAAAGTTTCAACGTGTTAATCTCGTGTTTAAGGAATTCAAAAGAAATGCTAACTTGGCTTTCAAACCTCGCAGGTAACAATTGTGGGAATGCTGAATGAACAAAGGCTATTATTATTAATATTAAGCGAAATGGTGCATTCCGCGAAATGGTACATTCCGCCAAAAGTCATTCGGCGAAAAGGTACAAACCGCCAAATGTCGTACCGCGAAAAGTTACAAACCGCCAAATGTTACTCCGCGAAATGTTCAACCGCGAAAATGAATTCCGCGAAAAAGTTTTCGGTGAAATGTTATACAATCCCCATATCTTTCACTTTTTTCTGACTCATCTGACGACAAGGCAGTTTCCTCTCTTTTGTTCTGCCACCCAGTCTCCAGCCGTCATCATCCATCACAGAAGGTAGTGCAAATTTCCGTCACTTTGTTTCGACTTCCCTTCGTCGACCCAAATGTGCCTTCGAGGGCTTCACCAATCCCAACTTCTGTCCGGCGTTGGATGGCTCTGATTGCGTTGATTTATGACAGCGAAATTGTTATTCACACGACGACCTGACGTTGCCGACCAGCAACCGCACTAAATTGTGCGTACCGTCGTGGCGGACATGCCATCTCCGTTACTCATGCGGTCGTCCCCAACGCAGTCACAGTGCTACAACAATGATAAAAATCCACTAACAATCGGACAGACGAGATGGCGAACTGTTGGGGAACTCGGACGAACTTACAACGATCATCACCATCATCAACACCACTCGGGTGGCTATACAGTCCGTGGGTTTGGCCCTGTGGGTCCTCCTAGCTATGCGCCCTTGCTGTCTGTCTGTCTGTGAAGTAACACTGGTAGCCGCGACCAGAAGCCGAAGGCCCAGCCAACAACAAGCACCCGGCAGAACCAACCAATTTAACAACAACAAGCGGCTGCTGAATCACCAGAAGCTTGGTTCGGTCTATAGTTCGAGACCGAGGTTTTTCATCGCGCTGTAAATCCTTCGTTCTAGGGGTGAGGTTCCCAAACTTTTCGGTCACGGAAAAGTAAAACCTATAACCCATCTGATGCCTGAATTTTCGTTACTATTTTCAATTTACTCAATCAAAGTTAATTGCCTATTTTCCGGGTATTGGACCACCCGACTTGGATATTAATTCACAATGTTCTGAAAACTCAGATGTGAATATTTACAATATGTGGAAGATTGGTATTTGAAAAATGTATTTGAGGTAACCACTTTCCTTCAATGGGACTCGAACCCACGACCCTCATTATTTCCTTTTTTGCATCTTAATTCGCAAACTAGTCGCTATCCAGAAATTGATCAAAATCATCGCACGCACTTGCTTCATATTGTGGATGGTTAAAAAATCACAGAGGGATTTGTTTACCATGATTAATTATGTATAATTGAACGGTACTGGTCAATTTGTAAAATTTCAAAAGAAAAAAGAAGGCTTGTCCAAAGATACTCTAATTAAAAATCTAAGCACCGTTTGAGAACCTATGTTTCTAAGAGGGTGCGTGTTGGTTGGAAGCGAATTGATCAGGAGGCGGCGATGACGGGAAAGATGGTGGAGAGAATTCAGATAATTTATCACCGGGGCAAACTGGTTTATTGGGCGAATCTTAACGCCATTGCGGCCACCACCGCCGCCGTTCAAATTAGACAAGTTGAAACAGGACTGTGGCTTGTGGGGGTCTTGTTTTGGTCGTCGGCTATTAGATGTGCTTTCAACTGAAAACTTTGCTCTGGCTTTACGGCTCAACGGTTCTGGCCGCGGCGAGACGAGAAGCCGTACCAGTTCTTAACGAGAATAGAGAATGGAATGGAATCACGGATCGCACACAAACGAACGCCGGACAACTCAATCGAAGTCAATGGCCGTTATCGACCCTACTGCACACCTTTGGACGGAGCGTCCGCAGTGCAGGCAAGTATCGCTTTCGGTGGAGAAGTAACAGGATTGCTTCGAGAACTCTTCGTTCTGAAATGCACACACAGAAAGAAGGCGAAGATCTTGATGATGGTGCGATCGAGTTCGATACAAAATCGTTCCAAACTGTGAAGAAACGATGTTTTCTTCCGCGGGTTCAGTGTAAGTAATACACTTACTTTACATATATCGCATTGCACAGTGACAGGTAATAGTACAAAAAACGAAAAAAATAATAATCTCTGTGTGTAGTGTCGTCACAATAACGATTTCTACTATTCGTAATCAAGGTAACAAAATGATCACTTCTTCATTCCCCTATGCTTTACATTTGCCATTTTTTGAGTCCTCCCAAATTTAGATCCAAATTGGCTGCAAATTTACAATGTAGGGGAAACTGGACACACATGATCCCCACTTTTTGTTTAGGATATTTCTCGATGTAACATGCACAGATTTGCACGCTTCTTGATGGACTTGATAAAGAATTTAATTAGCTATTCAAAAACGTCATTGGAAGCAATTATTTGTTCATGAAAGTTACTAAAGCATCGATTTTGCCGAGAGATAGAAAATTTGGCATTTTCCAAACTTGCAGGAGACTTGATCCCCATATAGGGGGAAATTGATCCCTTTATGAGCTGAACATGTTTAGGTTCTTCCAAGTCTAATTAAAGGTCAAATTAATCTGGCCTCAAATACTAACAATTCCTCATAGTCTGTCGTAATAGCAGTCGTGAGAAAATCAAATATTGTCGGTATTAAGCAAGGCAAGTATTTTGGTTCTCGAATAGAGTAATAGTGACAGATAGAATATCTGCTATAGCAACAAAATTGGCATGGTGATGATGATTTATCTGCAAACCATTCACTCCACTAAAATACAGTGGTCATATCACGACAAATAAGATGTTCCCAAGAGGATCTCTCTTTGTGATTGATACAGTTATGATACCAAAAATGATTGATCGATACATAAATATATCTTTGTAATTTTAGAATCTAATTTTTCTATTAAATCTCTGAAAATTGGCCACACTGCAAATGCCATGGCCAATGGTAAATATCCCTGAGTACCTGTTTTGGGACCAATAAAAAAGACTGTGATACATCAAGATCGCCAGACTACTACCAATACCACAACCGTGATCATACCAGGATGGTGACTTCATACATCAATATGGTACTGTCACACATCATCATTTTTGTAGTGCGTGTTATTATTACACAAATGCGATTTCTCTTAAACGACTGACCAAAAGTTGTTGAATGAGCCTATTATTCAAAATTCTTTAAGAAGATTTACAAATAAATGGTGATTGTAAGCAAACTTCTCCTAGTTCAAACGGAAAGAATTTAATACCTGATCGAACAATACTAATTTTAAGCCCTTTGATTTGTTGAGTATTTTCAAAGCTTAGTTTATACTCTTTTTCATTGAAAATAATGTTAAAATGCATTTAATAAAACTAATCAAAACTAAGTATGTTCAACTACACTTTGTTCTGGTTAATGAAATAAGGCTATTGAGAAATTCAAATTTCGCGTGTATCGTCTGATTGACAAAATTAAGGTCACTCCTGACGGAATCCAAGTTCCGAAGTGCTCGCGTTTTCGGGGGCACACCACTCGATTCGGAGGCGGCGCACAACTGTCATTTTTGTTGATTTAGCTTTGCTGCGTCGCAGCATGCATGAAATAATAAAAATGACAGAGCATTGCTTCCATATCGAGTGGTGTGCCCCCGAAAACGCGAGCACTTTTAAACTTGGATTCCGTCAGGAGTGACCTTAAATGACCAACTGCCCACGATCGCGTATTTGTAACAATCGACAAAAGTAGGCTTGGGTGAAATGGAAGGATAATGTTTGAAAGTATAGAAATCCAAACGATTTTCCAAAAAATGTAAAAAAATACATAAAAACCTTTTCCAGTTGATTTCTTCTGTAGCAACATTCGTATTACTTGATATTTGAGTAGAAATTAATTGCGTAAATTTTCTATCGATACACAAGGCATACAGCCGACAATATTCGCGGTGTTACTGTTATGCGGCTACTTTGCTCAATGTTACAAAACAACTTGGTAGTTTGTACAAGATTTTCAGAACAAACCTTTTTACTTCATCTGGCCAACTAAAAGAACCAACAATTTGGTGACGAATCATAAGCTTAACTCAACATCGCAAAAAAAAATGCAAATTTTACAAATATGCGATCATGGGCAGTAAATTTATTTATACTTTTTATCTAGAATAGAATTTTAACAGATCAATTAGTTACATGCAATACAATTATATGCGACGGTATACAACAAACGCCTTAATATATGCAATATCGGGATCAAGTGTGTCTAAACTGTGGGGATCAAGTGTGTCCATGTTGAGTATTTATTTTGTTTTTTTGTATTCAATGGAAAATAAGCAATCGTTAATTGAATTAATTTATTCAATTCTAAAATAATAAAACTTTGTCCAGTAAAAATTTGGTACGTTTTGGTTGGACATATTCAAAGTTATTAAACTTTTCTCCTTTGAAGAAAAAAAGGATTGAGAATGCTTAAATAATAAAACCTCTCTAAAACCCATATACATAAAGTAACTAATATCAAATGTTACTCAGATTCAATAATCTATCAAATAGATCCGTTTGCACATATCACTGGTATAAAAATGTGATTAGTTTTCGAGAAAACAGGGGGGGATCATGTGTCCCCGGGGATCATGTGTGTCCAGTTTCCCCTACACGCTCTTTGAAGCTTTTATATAATTTGCAATGAAAATAGTAACGTATGTGAAAAGATGTTCGACTACACCGGACATTGAGCGCATAAGCTGTATAAACACGTTCATAACATAGGAAGTTCGGCAGGTAAAAAATCGTTTTCGTCGCGAAGCAATCTGATGCTTGCAAGGATAGTTCTATGCATTAGTTGAGTTAAACAACAATAACACAATCAAACGCGTACTAATTTATTGAGTTACAGATTGCAAAACATCGGACGCGCATCAAACTTTTATTTGCTTTTTAATTTACAAACTTGCACAAAGCAGAACAAAGCATTCCGATGATCGCGCGATCGTTCTGCGTGATGGAAGAAATACGATCGGAAGCGCACTAAACTTTCACTTGCTTATTATTTTATTCACCTGCACAACGCAGAACTACATTTTCCGATGATCGTGCGAGAACATAATACGCTTTATAGGAATTGTCATCCAAAACTCCCATAAAAATAATCATCCACTCACTTGAGCTGCGAGAAAATCTTGATGTGTTGGTCGAGAAAGATGTTACCACTAAACGCGAAGTGTTATAATCCGTTGAGCATATGTATCATTTTTCCTAAATTAAGCGAGAATCTTATGAGAAGTAAGCAATACAAACAACGAAGGAGCGGTCTTTATCGTCTAAAATAAGGTCGATCTTCTAAAATAAGATCGATCTGTAAAATTAGATGTGTTGTAACTATCTTAGTTATCATCCGATTTTGACAATTCAGGCATGCCTGAACTAGAAAATTAATGCACTTTGAGTTATGTCTATGAAACCGACTATGGCCAACGGATTCCGGAGATATTCCGGGTTTTTCGGAGGTAGGTTCAAAACCGTAAATTTGAGGTGGATATAGGAGAAGTTGTAATTAAAAATTTAATAATATTAGTAACCACAAATGAAGTAGGGCTCTTACTGATTGGAACCATATATTGAGATTTGGAATCGGACCAGAATCAAGTGAGATATGGCCATTTCTTTAAAATCGGTTCCGATCGATACTTATCAAAGGGGTCAGGCCACAACTTCATTTGAATCTCGCTTTTTGATAGATGGTTCACTATGATTTTATTCTAGAAAGCCTCTAATGTGTCAAAAATGGGAAACCAATTGAATAAACGGATCCTGGAGTCGCTGGGATGTCTCCGGGGAACCTGTGAATGGGGACATTTAAATTTTTGCACCAAAATCAGTCATTCGACGGCTCTCTTTCATGATTTTCGATCAGGAAGCAAAGTATGAAAATAAAATGGTCAATTTACGATTCTGAGAGCTTCCAGGACCTACGGATTGGCCCCGGGGAACCTGTGGAAGGGGACATTTTAGTTTTACCACCAAAACCAGTCATTCGACGGCTCTTTTTTCATGGTTCTCGATCAGGAAGCGAAGTATGAATATGAAATGGTCTATTGACAGCTCTGACCGCTTCCAGGGTCTACGAATTTTCCCTTGGGAACCTGTGGAAGAGGACAATTCAGTTTTGGCACCAAAACTAGTCATTCGACGGCTCTTTTTTCATGGTTTTCGATCAGGAAGCAAAGTATGAATATAAAATGGTCCATTGTCGGCTCTGACCTCTTCCAGGACCTACGGATTGGCCCCAGGGAACCTGTGTATGAGGACATTTTAGTTTTAGCACTAAAACCAGTCATTCGATTTTCGATCAGGAAGTGAAGTATGAATTCAAGACCCACGGATTGCTCCTGGAGAATCTGTGTAAGGGGACATTTTATTTTAAGCATCAAAACCAGTCATTCGACGGCTCTTTTCTAGTGGTTTCGATTAGTAATCGAGAAATGAATATAAAAGGGACCATTGAGGGCTCTGAGGGCTTCTGGACCTACAGATTGGCCCAGGAAACCTGTGGAAGGGGACATTTTAGTTGCAGCACCAAAACTAGTCATACAACGGCTCTGTTTTCATGGCTTTGGATCAGGAAGCGAAGTATGAAGTAGGCAGGTTCACCGTGAGCTATCCGTAGTAGTTTTTGTGCTAAAACTAAAATGTCCCCTTCCACAGTTCCCCGGAGGCAATCCGTAAGTCATGGAAGCGGTCAGATCCATTAATGGTCCAATTTATACTCATACTTCGCTTTCTGATCAAAAATCACGGAAAAAAGCCTTCGAAATATTGGTTTTGGTGCTGCAACTTAAATGTTCCTTTCCACTGGTTTTCCGGGGGGAATCTGTAGGTCCTGAGAGCGGCCAGAGTCATCAATGGTCAATTTTATATTCATACTTTGCTTATATTAATGAAGAGCTGATTGATTTTGGTGTAAAAACTAAAATGTCCCCTTCCACAGGTTCCTCGGGTGCAACCAGTAGGTCCAGGAAGCGGTCAAAGCTGTCAATGGTCCTTTTATATTTATACTTTGCTTCCTGATCGAAAAACATGAAAAAAGAGCCTTCGAATGACTGGTTTTGGTGCTAAAACTTATATGTTCCCTTCCACAGGTTCCCCGGGGCAATCAGTGGGTCCTGGAAGCGGTCAGAGCCGTCAATGATCCATTTTATGTTCGTACTTCGCTTCCTGATCGAAAACCATGAATGAAGAGCTGTCGAATGGCTGGTTTTTGTGCTAAAACTAAAATGTCCCCTTCCACAGGTTCCTCGGGGCCAATCCGTAGATCCTGGAATCGGTCAGAACCGTCAATGGACCATTTTATATTCATACTTCGCTTCCTGATCGAAAACCATGAAAAAAGAGCCGTCGAACGACCGGTTTTGGTGGTAAAACTAAAATGTCCCCTTCCACAGGTTCCCCGGGGCCAATCCGTAGATCCTGGAAGCGGTCAGAACCGTCAATGGACCATTTTATATTCATTCGTCGCTTCCTGATCGAAAGCCATAAAAAATCCTTCGAATGACTGGTTTTGGTGGTAAAACTAAAATGTCCCCTTCCACAGGTTCCCCGGGGCCAATCCGTAGATCCTGGAAGCGGTCAGAGCCGACAATGGACCATTTTATATTCATACTTCGCTTCCTGATCGAAAACCATGAAAAAAGAGCCGTCGAACGACTGGTTTTGGTGGTAAAACTAAAATGTCCCCTTCAACAGGTTCCCCGGGGCCAATCCGTAGATCCTGGAAGCGGTCAGATCCGTCAATGGACCATTTTATATTCATACTTCGCTTCCTGATCGAAAACTATGAATAAAGAGCCGTCGAATGACTGATTTTGGTGGTAAAATTAAAATGTTCCCTTCAACAGGTTCACCGGGGCAAATCCGTAGATCCTGGAAGCGGTCAGAGCTGTCAATGGACCATTTTATATTCATACTTCGCTTCCTGATCGAAAACCATGAAAAAAGAGCCGTCGAATGACTGGTTTTGGTGGTAAAACTTAAATGTCCCCATTCACAGGTTCCCCGGGGACATCCCAGCGACTCCAGGATTTATTTTTAACTAATTTTATTTGCTAATTATCTAATACATGCATTCATCTTTTAGACTAGGTGTTCCATGTCTTCTTAACACTATCATCCTTATTTGCTATGTCATATGTTTAGTTATTATTAATACATTTCAATTGCCTCTGGCAGTTAGAATTTTTCCTCTGGTTGAATTGAACCATGTAGGAATTACAATGCTTTCAACTTAAACTAATCTTAACCTATTTTATACGACGGGTACAAGGAGTTAATCGTTGCAATAGAAGATTGCAACGATTTTTGTCTAAAATTGGAAACTATTTTGTTTGACATTTGTTGCAATGTCTCAATATTAGAAATTCTATGAAGTTCATTGGTACTATACCACGGAGGCAACTTCAGAATCATTTTCAGAATTTTATTTTGAATCCTCTGAAGTGCCTTCTTTCTGGTATTGCAGCAACTAGTCCATATTGCAACAGCATACAACATGGCAGGTCTAAAAATTTGTTTGTAAATCAAAAGTTTGTTCTTAAGACAAAGTTTTGATTTTCTGTTTATAAGTGGATATAGACACTTAATATATTTGTTACATTTGGCTTGAAGGCCTTCAATGTGATTTTTAAAGTTAATTTTTGATCTAGCAGAAGTCCTAAATATTTAGCCTCGCTAGACCAATTAATTGGAACCCATTCATAGTGACAATATGTCTGCTAGAAGGTTTCAAATAAGAAGCTCTCGGCTTATGTGGGAAAATTATAAGCTGAGTTTTGGAAGCATTCGGGGAAATTTTCCATTTTTGCAAGTAAGTGGAGAAAATATCCAAACTTTTTTTGCAATCTACTACAAATGACACGAAGGCTACGCCCTTTGGCTGAGAGACCTGTGTCATCTGCAAACAAAGATTTTTGACACCCTGGTGGTAAATCAGGTAAGTCAGAAGTAAAAATGTTATACAATATGGGCTCCAGTATGCTGCCTTGGGGAACACCAGCCCTTACAGGTAATCTATCAGATTTTTTTACCTGCAGTGAGCGATCTGATAAATAATTTTGGATCAGTTTAATAATGTACAGAGGAAAATTAAAATTCATCAATTTTACAATCAAACCTTCATGCCAAACACTGTCAAATGCTTTCTCTATATCAAGAAGAGCAACTCCAGTCGAATATCCTTCAGATTTGTTGAGCCGAATTAAGTTCGTAACTCTTAATAACTGATGAGTGGTTGAATGCCCATGGCGAAAACCAAATTGCTCATCAGCAAAAACAGAATTGTCATTAATATGAACCATCAACTGATTGGGCGATAACTAGAAGCTTCAGCTGGATTTTTGTCCGGCTTCAAAATAGGAACAGCTTTGATTTTTTTCCATTTATCTGGGAAGAATGCCAATTGAAAACATTTGTTAAATAAATTAATTAAAAAAGGTAAAGAGCTCTCAGGAAGTTTTTTGATATGTATGTAGAAAATGCCAGCATCACCCGGGGCTTCCATATTTTTAAATTTTCCAGTAATAGATGTCACTTCATCCAAATTAGTTTCCAATGAAGGGTCAAAAATATTCTCTTGATTGAGAATGTCTTCGAAGCTCCGTGTAAACTGATCCTCAATTGGACTAGTGAGACCTAGACTAAAATTATGGGCACTCTCGAACTGCTGAGCAAGTTTTTGAGCCTTTTCGCCATTTGTTAATAACATTTTATTTCCCTCTTTCAGCGCTGGAATTGGCTTTTGAGGTTTTTTAAGAATTTTTGTTAATTTCCAAAAGGGTTTCGAACTGGGATCCAACTTCGAGACATTATTCTCAAAGTTGGTATTTCTCAGAATAGCGAAACGTTTTTTAATTTCATTTTGCAAATCTCGCCAAATAACTTTCAACGCGGGATCGCGAGTTCTTTGGTATTGCCTTCGCCTCACATTTTTAAGACGGATTAGTAGCTGAAGATCGTCGTCAATAATAATGGAGTTGAATTTAATTTCACATTTAGGAATTGCAATGCCTCTGGCTTCGACAATTAAATTTGTCAAAGATACGAGAGCATTATCAATATCACTTTTGGTATCGAGAGGAATATCAACATCAAAATTCCTATCGATATACGTTTTATATAAATCCCAATCAGCCCTATGATAATTGAAAGTAGAACTGATTGGATTATAAATGGCTTCTTGTGAGATTTCAAATGTCACAGGAAGGTGATCAGAGTCAAAGTCAGCATGAGTTACCAATTGGCCACACAGCTGACTAGAATCCGTTAAAACCAAATCAATTGTCGAAGGATTTCGAGTGGATGAAAAACAAGTTGGGCCATTGGGATATTGAATAGTATAATATCCCGCAGAACAATCTTCAAATAAAATGTTGCCGTTGGAATTGCTTTGAGCATTATTCCATGAACGGTGTTTGGCATTGAAGTCACCAATTACGAAGAATTTTGATTTGTTGCGAGTCAGAATTTGAAGATCAGCTTTCAACAAATTCTTTTGCTGCCCATTGCATTGAAAAGGCAAATAGGCTGCAATGAAGGAAAATTGACCAAAATTTGTTTCAACAGAAACTCCCAAGGTTTCAAAAACTTTGGTTTTAATCGAAGAAAAATAATTTATGTTTGATACGTCTATTAATGACAATGGCGACCCCACCACAGGCGCTGTCAAGACGATCATTTCTGTAGATAAAATAGTTTGGATCTCGTTTAATGGAGAGCCCTGGTTTTAAATAGGTTTCAGTTATAATGGCAATATGCACATTATGAACTGTTAGGAAGTTGAATAATTCATCCTCCTTACCCTTTAGAGAGCGGGCATTCCAATTTAGAACTTTCACACAATTATTTAGATCCATTAAAACGGAGTCCGATAACAATTTTTTGTGTGTACTTTATACCAACCTGAACAGCTTCTGGTATGGTATTTGCTTTGAACATTGCATCAATCATGTGATGCAATTGTTCAGTTAAAAAATCAAAATCGGAAGCAGTCATGCTACCTGAATCGGCAACATGACCATCGGGACATGGGTATAAACCTCATTTTGAGAAGAGAAATTTTGTCTACCAGCAGCGATGTTTGCATACGTAGGTACATTCGAAAAATTGGAATTTACTGAAGTGCTTGCTACCCGTTGACGAGCGGCAAAATTTGTTTGTGAATTGTGGTGGGTATGAATTGCTCGACCGGTAACTGGTTTCGGAATTTGAGTGTTTGAAATATGTTTACCCGGCGAATCTGGGATCCTATTGGAATTTCCCGTCATCAATTTTGCACGGGAAGTCAAAACTTTTTTGCGTGAAGGGCATTCCCAGAAATTGGATTTATGATTGCCCCCACAATTTGCACATTTAAATTTATTGGAATCTTCTCTCACAGGACATGCGTCCTTGGCGTGAGAGGTTCCACCACAAATCATGCATTTAGCATCCATGTGACAATGTTTGGTTCCATGACCCCACTTTTGGCACTTACGGCACTGGGTGGGGTTTTGGAAATTTCCCCCAGGCCTGCGGAAATGTTCCCATGTAACACGGACATGGGACATAATACAGGCCTTTTCCAAACTTTTCATATTATTTAGTTCACTTTTGTTAAAATGAACTAAATAAAATTCTTGAGAAATGCCCCTCTGGGAAGTACCAGAGTGGGATTTCTTTTTCATCTTAATTACTTGGACTGGTGAAAATCCAAGTAATTGAGAAATTTCAATTTTAATCTCATCCAGTGATTTATCATCACTGGGGAGACCTTTCAAGACGACTTTGAACAATCGCTCAGCTTTGTCGTCGTATGTGAAGAATTTATGGCGCTTCTCAGTTAAATACTGAAGAAGACACTAAATTAATGATTTCGTGTGTGTTACTTCTACGTGAAGTTAAACGATTTACAATGATATGGAAATGCTAATATCATCTTCCAAACTTGGACGTACATGTTCATGATAGCATTAGAGGCGAAAGTATAGAATTGATAGTTCCGTTAGGATACGGCAGGCATGAAGAATGTTTTTATAGAAGTCGATTTGAAAGCAGGCGGAGGGCAATATTTGTGATGGCACATATCGCACGACCTTCCTTCTCAAGCTCCCGTATGAAGGGAGGAAGAATATCAGTGTGGAAGCTGATATATCTCCACTGGCAAAAGGAAGGTGGTTTGACTTGCTCATATGCCATCGCGTGCGGAAGGATTTGCTATCGACGAGTACTGTCTCCAAATTTCTAATATGACATCAGCATTTAGTCGAATAGGATTTTTATTGCACAGTTCTGTTTTCTCCCGAGGCAGCCAAGTTGGTTGCAACAAGACGGACGCAATGAGAAAAACAGAACAAAGGCCATAACAAAGTGAAAGAAAGACGTTGCGATCGTCAACGGATCCCGGCAAAACGCGGCAGTCACCTTCCTAGCAATCTGAAATGAAACCTTGATCCCTGAAGGTTACTCAAAATCTCATTCCGAAGCCAGAAAACTCGGCAACAGATACCACAATTGGCGGAATCCTTTGCTTTTTCGCATGAATCGAATCACCTGGGCTAGAGGTAGATTCGATTTGCTCAATTTCATCATTAATCAAATCGAACTGATTGCTCAGTTCGATTGGAGAAGAATTATTTCCGATATTAGAGTTAGAAGGAATATCTGAATTCTCCACCTTCCTTCTTTTTTTCCGCGCTTTGGTAGGACGGTCTTGAAACCTTGTTTCTTGGAAGGAAGTGGAGAATTTAGAGACTCCCCCTTCGTCTTGTTTTTATTAATGCTCATTGCTGAGCGTGGAGACGTGAACTTCTAAGAGGTTTTTCCCAGAACGGTGTCCCTGCGGGATTACCACCGCTTGTCGGAATTTTACTTCCGCAAACGGGTCCAACGTAAAACGAAGGCACGGGTCCTTGCAAAAGATCGTAACAGGATCGAGTGGGTACAAATAGCGCTAAGAAGCACCGTTGAAATTAAAATAGCTTCGGGTAGTATTAAAACTTCCTTCCGCAAAGAGAGAAAGAACCGCACAGCACGAAAGCACGATGCGGTCTGAGCGACTCCAGGATCCGTTTATTCAATTGGTTTTCATTCTTGACACATTAGAGGCCTTCTAGAATAAAATTATAGTGGACCATCTATCAAAAGCGAGTTTCAAATGAAATTGTGGCCTGACCCTTTGATAAGTATCGATCGGAACCGATTTTAAAGAAATGGCCATATCTCACTTAATTCTGGTCCGATTCCAAATCTCAATATATGGTTCTAATCAGCTAATTCTGCCATACTTCATTTGTGGTTACTAATATTATTCAATTTTTAATTACAACTTCTCCTAATATTAACCCTCAAATTTACGGTTTTGAACCTACCTCCGAAAAACCCGGAATATCTCCGAAATCCGATGGCCATAGTCGGTTTCATTGACATACCGTCAAACTGCATTAATTTTCTAGTTCGGGCATGCCTGAATTGTCAAAATCGGATGATAACTAAGATAGTTACAACACATCTAATTTTACCCAAAATTTGCCTATCCTAATTATTTTGTCCATCCCTGTATGGTCTGAAGGATATTATCATGAATTTCTCCGTGAAGAAACTCTTCATGTTCCTACAAATATAATCCAAAGATTTTTCGAAGAATTCTACCAAAAAATTCAAATTCAACTCAGAATGAATTAGGAGGGTCAGAAAGGATTTAGAAGGAAATAAAACTTTCACAACATTTCTACAGGATTTACTCGAATTTTTTCAAATAAGTTTGATCCACCCTACTCTCCCTACTCAAGGAGACAAGTTTATGCGCGCGATGGCCGCCAGTGGCCACTACTCTGGCATGAAACACGACGGACGAGTAGCTGGCATTCCTTCAAAGCCAAAGTCAACAACGCCGTCTCCAGATGTTTTAGGAGAGGGGGCAACTCGGAGTCACTTTGCAGGTCGGCAGCAAAGCTACTGCACACGGAGTACGACGGCTAACAACACCGGATGTGTCCGTGTCCAGGATAAGAGTCGGCCTTGAGGGTACACCATCTCTAAAAACCTCCCAGCTCATTGCAATATTTTTTCAGCGGAGACGCCACTATCTTTATAACCTTTCCCAATTCTTATCCTCTGCGATAGCAGAACAGCAAAGCGAACACCTCAAACATCACTGGACCCAGAGAATCTTCGCAAATAAGCGTCTGCAAACCTGTTAGCCGGTACGGAATAGAAAGGCCGACATTTCTCCACCTCAGTTCCCCTGTCTGACCTGAAAGCATGGAACAAAAGGGTCGTCAGCCTGGTGAAGAGGATTCGATTGCAAACCACAGCATGCCATGACTTTTAAGTGTGCCACAAATGTAAATTAGTGTGGAAATACAATTTAGTTCTGATTTGACCATCTAGCAATAAAGTCGTTTTATTGCTTTTGGTCCGACCTACGGGCACTTCCCATAGGTTATGGGCCATCTATGAAGAAAATTCTAGAAGTTTAGGAAGAATTTTTTTTTACTGTTTTTATCAAGACTATTTCAAGTTCCCAGTATGGGCGGAAGCAAGTTTGGCCTGGAAAAGCTTAAGAGTGTATAGCGTCTTGAAGCACCTAGGTTTCATGCAATCAGCAAACGATCAGTGTTTATACTTTTGACATCGAGCAAAACAATTTACATATCTGGTAGTATATGTAGACGATATGGTTATCGCTTGAAATACCGTACCGTACCGAGGAAGAGTACGCCAAACTGATAAAAGCTCTAAATCGCAGCTTTACGATGACATCGTTGGGAGCTATTCGTCAATATTTGGACATCCAAGTTTAGCGCAACGAGAATCAATTTTCCATGAATCAACGTGCCTATTTACAAAAGTTGTTGTTGCGTTTTGGGTTTACCTAAGCAAAATCTTCAAAAATTCCTATGGGCCCTGGCCACCTCCAACAAAGGAGGAAGATGAGAAACTGCCGAACAATCACCGGTATTCGAGTCTGATTGGTGGTTTGTTGTATGTGGCAGTGAACACCCGACCAATCAATCAGTGACCAATCCGTCACAGGTAGATTAGATAAAGTCTAAACGAATCCTCCGATATCTCAAGTTCACCATGGACCACGAGCTAGTTCTGGGGCCAGGATAAATCGCAATGGAGGTATTCGTCGAAGCTGATTGGGCCGGCGATGAAAAAACTGGGAGTCGAATTTCGGAATCCTGGTGGCATTTGGTGGAGGACCAATCCACTGGGCATCGCGGAAACAAACTTGTGTTGCATTGAGCAGCACCGAAGCGGAATTTGTGGCGCTCGTCAAGTGTTATCAAGAGGTGCAAGAGGATAAACGATTGCTGGTTAAACGTGCCGAAGCCGATTCGAATTCACGAGGACAGCCAGTCATGCATCAAGCAACTGGAATCCGGAAAGATGAATAACAAATCTAAGCACTAAATTAATGATTTCGTGTGTGTTACTTCTACGTGAAGTTAAACGATTTACAATGATATGGAAATGCTAATATCATCTTCCAAACTTGGACGTACATGTTCATGATAGCATTAGAGGCGAAAGTATAGAATTGATAGTTCCGTTAGGATACGGCAGGCATGAAGAATGTTTTTATAGAAGTCGATTTGAAAGCGAGCGGAGGGCAATATTTGTGATGGCACATATCGCACGACCTTCCTTCTGCCAAGCTCCCGTATGACGGGGAGGGAAGAATATCAGTGGGAAGCTGATATCTCTACTGGCAAAAGGAAGGTGGTTTGACTTGCTCATATGCCATCGCGTGCGGAAGGATTTGCTATCGACGAGTACTGTCTCCGAATTTCTAATATGACATCAGCATTTAGTCGAATAGGATTTTATTGCAGTTCTGTTTTCTCATTGCGTCCGTCTCGTCACAACCAACTTGGCTGCCTCGGCGAGAACAAAGCAGAGAAAGGCACTGCTGCTGTACCGTCGACCAATAACAGCTAAATTGATGGATGCCCCCACCAAGGGTAGTACACTAAATTAATGATTTCGTGTTACTTCTACGTGAAGTTAAACGATTTACAATGATATGGAAATGCTAATATCATCTTCCAAACTTGGACGTACATGTTCATGATAGCATTAGAGGCGAAAGTATAGCCAGTGGAGATATATCAGCTTCCACACTGATATTCTTCCCTCCCCCTTCATACGGGAGCTTGGCAGAAGGAAGGTCGTGCGATATGTGCCATCACAAATATTGCCCTCCGCTCGCTTTCAAATCGACTTCTATAAAACATTCTTCATGCCTGCCGTATCCTAACGGAACTATCAATTCTATACTTTCGCCTCTAATGCTATCATGAACATGTACGTCCAAGTTTGGAAGATGATATTAGCATTTCCATATCATTGTAAATCTAAGCACATCGACACGAAGTATAATTACTTTCGTAAGATGCATCAAGAAGGCAAAATCTCGGTGCAGTATTGCCCACAGAGATGTCAGATTTGAAGACATGTCTTCAATTTGAAGACATTAGAATCTCTGTGAAGACATTTTTTTCGTGGAGACATTTTGAAGACTTATTTGAAGATTAATCTACTTATTTGAAGATACTCGAAGACAATCAATAAGCCAGCGAAAAGAAAACACAATTTTATTACTAATAAAATCTGCGACTTTTATATGCAAACTATATAAATATTTTAAAAGTTAAAATAGTCTTTGTCTCGGGCTTAAAATCTCAAACATAAAAGTTGAACCATGTTGAACTTTGAGTTGTGTGCTGTTATAAAAAATGCCGATGACAGCATTTGTTTAAATATTTCTTGGTGGTGGCGGCGGGATTTTCAACGTATCTGTTAAAACGCAATGCCGATCTAATTTATTTTAAACGAAAAAAATAGACTGAATTTTTCTATGACTAGATTTAATCTATTCAACCGTTGCGCAATAATTCATCTAATCTTTTCAACATTCCCATGTGGCATTCCTCTGAATACCCGTCGAGAATTTCTTGTGGATTTTCAAAATAAATTTTAGTGAAAATACAGAAGAGTTTTCCGTGTAAAATAAGGAGAATTTCCGATGAAAATTATGAGGAACTTCTTGTCTAAATTCAAAAGAATTGATATTTAAATCGTGGACATTTATGATAATGTTCGTATTGAGAAATAAAGAAAATCCTCCAGGATATTCTTCTTAATTTCCACCGAGATTTCCACCTTTTTTTTTCAAGTTCTTGCGAGAAAATCTTCTGAACTCCCATAACAAATCCCTTTTAATTTTCACAGAAAAATTGCCTTAATTAATTTCTGTTGGATATCGTGTTGGACGTCGCCGTGATAACTATCACCCGAAATATATAAACGCAACTCAATTAATTATAAAACGATTAACAACTTTACTACAGACTAAAACAGTATTACATCGTGAGTGGGCGAGTCGGAAGTTAAACTGACAAGTTGTGTGCTGACATTTGGCATCGATCGTGTGACAGTCCGGCTGTCAGGGATGAGCCCAGCGGTGAAGCCCAGAAGCTCGGTTGAGACCGTGTTCCCAGCTATGCTCCATTTGCCCCAACAATTTCTAAAGACAATGCTTACATAAAGTCAGCATAAACTTGAAATTGTTTGTATTAAATAAATATTTCTCAAGATTTCCACAGTGAATTTCTACAGGAAAATCTTCTTAAAAGGAATCCAAAGAAATTCTTTACTTTTAAGTCCATCCAGGAATTCCTCTTAAAATTCCTTCTAAAGTTCCGTCAAAAATGTCTCCGGAAGTTCCTTCAGAAAATACTTTGGAATTCCTCCGTAAAAAAATCCTTCAGGAGTCTTCCAGGAAGTTCTTCAGAAATTCCTCCAAAAGCTGATTAGGAATTTATTCGAAAGTCCCTTCAGGAAATCCTTTAGAAGTTGCTTCAAGTATTTCACGGTAAATTTTGAACCCATACAGGGAATTCTTCTAAAAATAAGTTCGGAAGAATTCCACTAAATTCAGTTCAAAATTCGGTGGAATTTCTATAAAAGAATCAGTAAATAGAAAATCCAGGGGAAACTCGGTACACTATCAAGTGAAAATTTGAATTCTAGCAACGAATTGCCTGCTTTGAGCGTGCTTACAGCGGCACACTAGGAGTTAACTTTCTGAAATCAGTATGGCGAAAGACATCTAAGGTTCGATTTATCAAAATTAAGCAACTTAATAAAAAAATATTTGGTAAGCGTAGGAGCGTACACCTTCCTACATAACCGGTACCAAATAGTTTTTCATGAAAAGTTTTCAATGAATTATTGGCAGTGGCTGAATTTCTACCCGCCGTGCCACATCCAGGCGCTATAGTAGGCGCCAGAAATTTGTATGGCGAAAGACATCTAATACGGGTTTTCTCCAAATTTGGAGCTTTTCATGAAAAACTATGTGGTACCGGTTATGAAGGATGGTGTTCGCTACTACGCTACCAAATATTTTTTCGATTAAGTTGCTTAATTTTGATAAATCGAACCTTAGATGTCTTTCGCCATACTGATTTCGCCTGCTTTGAGCGTGCTTACAGCGGCACACTAGGAGTTAACTTTCTGAAATCAGTATGGCAAAAGGCATCTAAGGCTCGATTTCTCAAAATTAAGCACCCTAATCGGAAAAATATTTGGTAGGCGTAGTAGCGGACACCATCCTTCATAACCTGTACCAAATAGTTTTCATTAAAGTTCCAATTCTGAGAAAACCCGCGTTAGATGTCTTTCGCCATACAAATTTCTGGCGGTTAACTCATGCTGGCTATTTTGCGCATATACTGTAGCGCCTGGATGTGGCAGCGGCGAGTAGAAAATCAGCCACTGCCAATAATTCATTAAAATGGTTTCGCGAGACAGCTGGCGTTCTTCCGTCAAGGAGGAATGTTGAAGATGATGCAACTGCAAACCCCAGCATACCATGACTTGCAGGCATGCCACAAATCTAGACCATCATTTGAAAAGGGCGTAACAGCCAACGAAGAATCAGGAGAATTATCATGATTATAGCTTGGCTGACTCAGATTCTTGCTACGATGTTATCGTCCTGACATAGACGTGGTTAAACTCACGAACGCTTTCCTGTCAGGTGTTCGGATCTGATTATGAGGTTTTCCGCTGCGATAGAAATCCGGTAAACAGCCGGAAGTCCACCGGGGGTGGAGTTATGGTGGCAGTTCACTCCGGTCTGAAAGCGACGACTATTGAAAACGCTTCTTAGACCTGTCTAGAACAAATATGGTTATCCTTAAAATCAGACGACCGTAAATTGTTTTTATGTGTGCTGTACATCGCCCCGGATCTAGTTGGAGATAATTACCTTATTGACGCTCACTGTCAGTCCGTCTTCACTATATTGGAGACTGCATCTCCGATTGACGAGATTTGCATCTTGGGCGACTTCAACTTGCCTGGCATTCGGTGGATACCTTCGCATAGTGGCTTTCTGTATCCAGACCCTGAACGCTCGCAATATCATACTGGTGTCGCTGGACTCCTTGATAGCTACAGCGTAGCCAGGCTAACCCAGATTAATAACGTAGTGAACGAGAACCTTCGCACGTTGGACCTGTGCTTTGTTTCCATCCAAGATAAAGCACCCTTCATTTCGGTGGCACCTTGTCCTCTTGTAAAACATGTTCCTCATCACCCCCCGCTGATAGCCACTTTCGAAAACCTTCAAATACCTGTTAGCAACGCTCATCCCTCTTCCGTTTCCTACAACTTTTCGAAAGCCGACCACTGCAGTATCGCGAACGTGCTTACTAGCATTGACTGGTTAACCGTTCTGGACCCCAACAACGTTGAAAGCTCCGCTCTAACTTTCTCGCACATCTTGGCGTATGTAATTGACCGACACGTGCCAAAGAGATCACAGAAAGGATCGCACCCTCCATGGTTCTCGAGTGAACTACGAAAAATGAAGGCCACTAAGAGAGCAGCTTTTGGAATTTTATCAAAACATCGAACGCTACCTCTAAGAAACCATTATGTGAAGCTTAATCATGAATACCAACGAGCAAGTCGGCAAAGCTTTGCACGGTACTAAAGAGATCTTGAGCACAAATTTAAATCTAAACCAAAATCCTTCTGGAACTACGTCAACAAACAGCGCAAGGAATCCGGCCTTCCATCGACAATGAATTTGAATGGTGAGATCGCGCCAGGTGCAGGGCACTGAATCCGTGGTCAGCTTCACACACAGCGCGATAGATTTCGTGGCGGTTCTGGATTTCCACGAAGTATGTTCGCAACTGGTGGATCTGGGTAACACATAGTGTTTGTATATCGGTGACGCCTCTTCCTTTTACTGTACGTGGCAGGGTGACTCTCTTAATGGACGATTTTGGATAGCGAATGCCAAGCTTAGTGAACGCCACTCGTACTGCTCGTTCAAACGCCTCCAAGTCAGTCTTGGTCCACTTCACCACCCCGAAACAGTATGTCAACAATGGCACGGCAAACGTGTTTATCGCCGTCACCTTGTTGCCGGCCGACAAGAGGCTCTTCAAAATACCGTTGACACGATGCAAGAACTTTTCCTGCAGCTCTTTCTTGATCATCGTATAGCGAATTCCTTTCAGTTGCAGGAAACCTAGGAACTTGTACGTTTCGCCTTCAACCATGTTTCGAATCTCCTCCTGTTCGTTGACACAGAAACTGTCGGCATCCACCAGGTGACCCCGGTGTAGATGTATGGATCGACATTTATCGATACCAAACTCCATGCGGATGTCGTTGCTGAATACCGTTACAACCCGCAGAAATTGGTGCAGCTTCTCGACAGATTCCGCAAACAGCTTCAAATCGTCCATAAAGAAGGTGTGGGTAATGTTTGTACTCCTTTAACCCACTCTTCAAATGATAGCCATAGTTGTGTTGGTTGAGTGCTCTTCTAAAAGGGTTCATGGCAAGGCAAAATCGTAGAGAACTAAAGGTATCGCCTATATATATATATATATATATATATATATATATATATAGGCATATTACTCAGTACCTCACTTGTACTTCCTTAAGGTACTGCAGTTGTATAAGATAGACGGTAACGTCATCAGACTAATGTAGCACGTAGCACACGTTATGGGGATGTGGAGCACATCCCTACACATTACCGATGGAGAAAAGGTGTTACGGTCCAGGATTCTCAGCATCAGGAGGGTATATTCCGAGGCGATACCTTTAGTTCTCTACGATTTTGCCTTTGCCATGAACCCTTTAGAAGAGCACTCAACCAACACAACTATGGCTATCATTTGAAGAGTGGGTTAAAGGAGTACAAACAATACCCACACCTTCTTTATGGACGACTTGAAGCTGTTTGCGGAATCTGTCGAGAAGCTGCACCAATTTCTGCGGGTTGTAACGGTATTCAGCAACGACATCCGCATGGAGTTTGGTATCGATAAATGTCGATCCATACATCTACACCGGGGTCACCTGGTGGATGCCGACAGTTTCTGCGTCAACGAACAGGAGGAGATTCGAAATATGGTTGAAGGCGAAACGTACAAGTTCCTAGGTTTCTTGCAACTGAAAGGAATTCGCTATACGATGATCAAGAAAGAGTTGCAGGAAAAGTTCTTGCATCGTGTCTACGATATTTTGAAGAGCCTCTTGTCGGCCGGCAACAAGGTGACGGCGATAAACACATTTGCCGTGCCATTGTTAACATACTGTTTCGGGGTGGTGAAGTGGACCAAGACTGACTTGGAGGCGTTTGAACGAGCAGTACGAGTGGCGTTCACTAAGCTTGGCATGCGCTATCCAAAATCGTCCATAAAGAGAGTCACCCTGCCACGTACAGTAGGAGGAAGAGGCGTCACCGATATACAAGCACTATGTCTTTCCCAGATTCAGCTGTTGCGAAGATATTTCATGCAGAGCCAGAGCCGCCACGAAATCTATCGCGCTGTGTGTGAAGCTGTCCACGGATTCAGTGCCCTGCACCTGGCGCGATCTCACCATTCAAATTCATTGTCGATGGAGGGCCGGATTCCTTGCGCTGTTTGTTGACGTAGTTCCAGAAGGATTTTGGTTTAGATTTAAATTTGTGCTCAAGATCTCTTTAGTACCGTGCAAAGCTTTGCCGACTTGCTCGTTGGTATTTATGATTAAGCCTCACATAATGGTTTCTTAGAGGTAGCGTTCGATGTTTTGATAAAATTCCAAAAGTTGCTATCTTAGTGGCCTTCATTTTTGTAGTTCACTCGAGAACCATGGAGGGTGCGATCCTTTCTGCGATCTCTTTGGCACGTGTCGGTCAATTACATACGCCAGGATGTGCGAGAAAGTTAGAGCGGAGCTTTCAACGATGTTGAGGTCCAGTACGGTTAACCAGTCAATGCTAGTAAGCACGTTCACGATACTGCAATGCAGTGGTCGGCTTTCGAAAAGTTGTAGGAAACGGAAGAGGGATGAGCGTTGCTAACAGATATTTGATGAGGATGAGGAACATGTTTTACAAGACGACAAGGTGCCACCGAAATGAAGGGTGCTTTATCTTGGATGGAAACAAAGCACAAGTCCAACGTGCGAAGGTTCTCATTCACTACGTTTTTAATCTGGGTTAGCCTGGCAACGCTGTAGCTTTCAAGGAGGCCAGTGACACAAGTTGCGAGCGTTCAAGGTCTTGATACAGGAAGCCACTATGCGAAGGTATTCACCGAATGCTAGGCAGGTTGAAGTCGCCCAAGATGCAAATCTCGTCAATTGGAGATGCATTCTACAATATAGTGTAGACGAACTGGCAGTGAGCGTCAATAAGGTAATTATCTCCAACTATTTCAGGGCAGCTTCTCGACAGATTCCGCAAACAGCTTCAAGGCGTCCATAAAGAAGGTGTGGGTATTGTTTGTACTCCTTTAACCCACTCTTCAAATGATAGCCATAGTTGTGTTGGTTGAGTGCTCTTCTAAAAGGGTTCATGGCAAGGCAAAATCGTAGAGAACTAAAGGTATCGCCTTGGAATATGCCCCTCCTGATGCTGAGAATCCTGGACCGTAACACCTTTTCTCCATCGGTAATGTGTAGGGATGTGCTCCACATCCCCATAACGTGCTACGTGCCACATTAGTCTGATGACGTTACCGTCTATCTTATACAACTGCAGTACCTTAAGGAAGTACAAGTGAGGTAATTGAGTAATATGCCTATATATATATATATATATATATATATATATATATATATTCGGATTACCCAACAACGACTGCATCAATGATGACCTGATCCTTGCAGCCTCGTTCGTGTGTTGCGTCGACAACCTTTTTGTTCCTCGGTTATCAGGTTGTTGACGTCGCAATGGCACATGTCTCCTGAACAGCACAAGATTCAAAGATTTGATGCATTAAATACCAAATACGAACATTTTGTTGCATCCACTTTCAAGATTCATAACTGGCTTAACGCCGTCGCTCGCACGAGAATCGCACGAAGGTGATGAACGTGAGTTTCTGTGCGGAGATGTCAACAGAGAAAGGTCCTTTCTAAGGTGACGTAGATACAACAATCGACACATTCACGTTTAAGTTGTCGCCGAGGCACCATGTGGAGATACTTTCTGGTACCAGTATGACTACAAAACATGAAGTCCTAAGGTCATTGATGGCAATACATGGTCCGATGAGATTCCGCCAGTTTTCGCAACTTCTTAACTTCTGCGGCGGAGATGACACGATCAGTTGAAAGCCTGCCGAGAAATGGCAAAAGTCTCTTTTCAAGGTGTCGGGAAATCTCCTTTCACTAGGCCTGGAAGCCTCCTTTCAGAAGTCCTGGAAGCCTCCTTTCAAGAGGCCTGGAAGCCTCCTTTTAAGAGGCCTAGAAGCCTCCCTTCCAGCTTGGAAGCCTCCTATCAGGAGGCCTGGCAGTCTCCTTTCAGGAGGCCTAGAAGTTTCCTTTCACTAGGACTGGAAGCCTCCTTTCAGGAGGCCTGGAAGTCTTTTTTCAGAAGTTCTGGAAATCTCCTTTCACTAGGCCTGGAAGCCTCCTTTCAGAAGTCCTGGAAGCCTTCTTTCAAGAGGCATGGAAGCCTCCTTTCCAGAGGCCTGAAAGCCTCCTTTCAAGAGGCCTGAAAGCCTCCTTTGAAAAGGCCTGAAAGCCTCCTTTCAAGAGGCCTGAAAGCCTTCTTTCAAGAGGCCTGAAAGCCTCCTTTCAAGAAGCCTGGAAGCCTCCTTTCAAGAGGCCTGAATGTTTCCTTTCAAGAGGCCTGAAAGTTTCCTTTCAAGAGGCCTGAAAGCCTCCTTTCAAGAGGCCTGGAAGCCTCCTTTCAAGAAGCCTGGAAGCCTCCTTTCACTAGGCCTGGAAGCCTCCTTTCAAGAGGCCTGGAAGACTCCTTTCAAAAGGCCTCCTTTCAGAAGTCCTGGAAGCCTTCTTTAAAGAGGCATGGAAGCCTCCTTTCAAGAGGCCTTGAAGCCTTCTTTCAAGAGGCACTGAAGCCTTATTTCAAGAGGCCTTGAAGCCTCCTTTCAAGAGGCCTTGAAGCCTTCTTTCAAGAGGCTTGGAATCCTCCTTTCAAGAGGCCTGGAAGCCTCCTTTCAAGAAGCCTGGAAGCCTCCTTTCACTAGGCCTGGGCGACTCCTTTCAAGAGGCCTGGAAGCCTCCTTTCAAGAGGCCTGGAAGACTCCTTTCAAGAGGCATGGAAGCCTCCTTTCAAGAGGCCTTGAAGCCTCATTTCAAGAGGCCTAGAAGCCTCCTTCCAAGAGGCCCTGATGCCTTCTTTCAAGAGGCTTGGAATCCTCCTTTCAAGAGGCCTGGAAGACTCCTTTCAAGAAGCCTGGAAGCCTCCTTTCAAAAGGCCTCCTCCTTTCAAGAAGCCTGGAAGCCTCCTTTCACTAGGCCTGGAAGCCTCCTTTCAAGAGGCCTGGACGACTCCTTTCAAGAGGCCTGGAAGCCTCCTTTCAAGAGGCCTGGAAGACTCCTTTCAGAAGTCCAGGAAGCCTTCTTTCAAGAGGCATGGAAGCCTCCTTTCAAGAGGCCTTGAAGCCTCCTTTCAAGAGGCCTTGAAGCCTCATTTCAAGAGGCCTTGAAGCCTCCTTTCAAGAGGCCCTGATGCCTCCTTTCAAGAGGCTTGGAATCCTCCTTTCAAGAGTCCTGGAAGCCTCCTTTCAAGAGGCCTGGAAGCCTCCTTTCAAGAGGCCTGGAAGCCTCCTTTCAAGAGGCCTGGAAGCCTCCTTTCAAGAGGCCTGGAAGCCTCTTATCAAGAGGCCTGAAAGCCTCCTTTCAAAAGTCATGGATACCTCCATTCAAGAGGCCTGGAAGCCTCCTTTCAATAGGCCTGGAAGCCTCCTTTCAAGAGGCCTGGAAGCCTCCTTTCAAGAGGCTTGGAAGCCTCCTTTCAAGAGGCCTTGAAGCCTCCTTTCAAGAGGCCTTGAAGCCTTCTTTCAAGAGGCTTGGAATCCTCCTTTCAAGAGGCCTGGAAGCCTCCTTTCAAGAAGCCTGGAAGCCTCCTTTCACTAGGCCTGGGCGACTCCTTTCAAGAGGCCTGGAAGCCTCCTTTCAAGAGGCCTGGAAGACTCCTTTCAAAAGGCCTGAAAGCCTCCTTTCAAAAGTCATGGATACCTCCATTCAAGAGGCCTGGAAGCCTCCTTTCAATAGGCCTGAAGCCTCCTTTCAAGAGGCTTGAAAGCCTCCTTTCAAGAGTCATGGATACCTTCTTTCAAAAGGCCTGGAAGCTTCCTTTCAAGAGGCCTGGAAGCCTCCTTTCAAGAGGCCTGGAAGCCTCCTTTCAAGAGGCCTGGAAGCCTCCTTGCAAGAGGCGGGGAAGCCCCCTGCCAGGAGGCCTGGAAGACTCCTTCCAAGAGGCCTGAAGCCTCCTTCAAGAGGCCTGGAAGCCTCCTTCCAAGAGGCCTGGAAGCCTCCTTCCAAGAGGCCTGGAATCCTCCTCCCAAGAGGCCTGGAAGCCTCCTTCCAAGTGGCCTGGAAGCTTCCTTTCAAGAGGCCTGAAAGCCTCCTTTCAAGAGGCCTGGAAGCCTCCGTTCAAGAGGCCGGGAAGCCTCCTTTCGAGAGGCCTGGAAACCTCCTTTCAAGAGGCTTTGAAGCCTCATTCCAAGAGGCCTAGAAGCCTCCTTTCAAGAGGCCCTGATGCCTCCTTTCAAGAGGCTTGGAATCCTCCTTTCAAGTTGCCTGGAAGACTCCTTTCAAGAAGCCTGGACGCCTCCTTTCACTAGGTCTGGAAGCCTCCTTTTAAGAGGCCTGGAAGCCTCTTTTCAAGAGGCCTGGAAGCCTTCTTTCAAGAGGCCTGGAAGCCTCCTTTCAAGAGGCCTGGAAGCCTCCTTTCAAGAGGCCTGGAAGACTCCTTTCAAAAGGCCTCCTTTCAGAAGTCCAGGAAGCCTTCTTTCAAGAGGCATGGAAGCCTCCTTTCAAGAGGCCTTGAAGCCTCATTTCAAGAGGCCTTGAAGCCTCATTTCAAGAGGCCTGGAAGCCTCCTTTCAAGAGGCTACTGGAAGCCTCCTTTCAAGAGGCTGCTGGAAGCCTCCTTTCAAGAGGCCTGGAAGCCTCCTTTCAAGCAGCCTGGAAGCCTTCTTTACTAGGCCTGGAAGCCTCCTTTTAAGAGGTCTGGAAGTCTCCTTTAAGAGGCCTGGAAGCCTCTTTTCAAGAGGCATGGAAGCCTCCTTTCAAGAGGCCTTGAAGCCTCCTTTCAAGAGGGCTTGAAGCCTCATTTCAAGAGGCCTTGAAGCCTCCTTTCAAGAGGCTTGGAATCCTCCTTTCAAGAGGCCTGGAAGCCTCCTTTCAAGAAGCCTGGAAGCCTCCTTTCACTAGGCCTGGACGACTCCTTTCACTAGGCCTGAAAGCCTCCTTTCAAAAGTCATGGATACCTCCATTTAAGAGGCCTGGAAGCCTCCTTTCAAGAGGCTTGGAAGCCTCCTTTCAAGAGTCATGGATACCTTTTTCAAGAGGCCTGGAAGCCTCCTTTCAAGAGGCCTGGAAGCCTCCTTCCAAGAGGCCTGGGAGCCTCCTTTCCAAGAGGCCTGGAAGCCTCCTTCCAAGAGGCCTGGAAGCCTCCTTCCAAGAGGCCTAGAATCCCCCATCCAAAAGGCCTGGAATCCTCCTCCCAAGAGGCCTGGAAGCCTCCTTCCAAGTGGCCTGGAAGCCTCCTTTCAAGAGGCCTGGAAGCCTCCTGGAAGCCTCCGTTCAAGAGGCCTGGAAGCCTCCTTTCGAGAGGCCTGGAAACCTCCTTTCAAGAGGCCTAGAAGCCTTTTTTCAAGAGGCCTGGACTTCCGTAATCTGGAAAAGTGACGTAACAGCCATTTTACAACATACATGTTTTCCATTTTTCTGTTAAAGAGCTCGATGAGTACTACTCGCTAACATCATTTTTGAAAAATGGCGTATACGCCACTTTTTCAGATTACGGCAGTGGAAGCCTTTTTTCAAGAGGCCTGGAAGCCTCCTTTCAAGAAGCCAAGAAGCCTCCCTTCCAGCCTGGCAGTCTCCTTTCAGGAGGCCTAGAAGTCTCCTTTAACTAGGACTGGAAGCCTCCTTTCAGGAGGCCTGGAAGTCTCCTTTCAGGATGCCTGGAAGTCTCCTTTCAGGAGGTCTGGAAATCTCCTTTCACTAGGCCTGGAAGCCTCCTTTCAGAAGTCCTGGAAGCCTTCTTTCAAGAGGCATGGAAGCCTCCTTTCACTAGGCCTGGAAGCCTCCTTTCAAGAGGCCTTGAAGCCTCATTTAAAGAGGTCTTGGAACCTCCTTTCAAGAGGCCTTGAAGCCTCCTTTCAAGAGGCCTGGAAGCCTCCTTCGTCACTGAAAATTATTCTAAATTATAAAGAGAATTTATTCTCAATTCTCATTGTTCACGTTAAATTACTTTTGAATTTCCACGGAAAATAATATAAGAAATTGTTCTGAGCAGACACTACCCAAGTAACTTTTAAAGTTTAATAATGCTCTTGAAGACCATAATTTACTTTTGAAGAGTGTTATAAAACCAGCATAAAATCAAAATGTTACTAGGGTAGTGAGGTTTTCTTAATTTCCACAGGGAATTCTTAAAATTTGATTACCGGTCACTGTGAGTGTCCTGTGTTAGCGTGATGCTGATGAGACGAAGAGGAAAATTCCCAGTTGGGATGAGCTTTTTTTTCAAAACCGGCAATCGATTACTCGATCGAAGCCGGCCCGCACTCCGGATGGAAATAAATGGCAATGGTAGTGGTATACAACGCTTCGGATAAAGTGGCTCCTTCAAAACGTATACTTCTGCTTGGTTCGACTCCATCCGTCGCGCCGTCCGCCCGTCGTTGATCGGTCGGTGCAAGTTCCCCATGCGCTGAGGTGGGAAGCTTTACCCTAGCCTGATCGATTGATCCAATGATGGTGAAGCGAACGAAGAAAGATAGACGTTCATAATCCATACAAGCACGCAGCTGAGTGGGCGTACGTAGAGCGTATGGTGAGGCCAGGCTCCGGCAAAGCTGCTTTACGGAGATCGATTGCATGACGGGGCGAAATAGATACGATCCTCTTTGAAAACAGAGAAGAAGAAAAACGCGTCGAGCATCTTCCACTTATAATCAATCGGCCGAGCATAGCTCTGTTTATCGAATTCAATCGAAGGGGTTATGGGCAATGATATTTTAAAATTGTTTATTTGCGTTGGGATGATAATTCAGATTTTGAAAGCAGAGCATTGTTAGATTTGAAACGAGAGCAATTTTCTCCTTTAGATATAGTGAATATGCGTTTCGTTTACTTTACTTTTTTAGAGCTTTTCTTATATAATATGTATTAAGCCGTATGAGTAGACAATTATTGAGGAGATGTTTAGTGGAATCTTTCCACTTGTGATAAGACGAGTAAGTAAGACTGTTCTAAATAATTTCACCTCTGGATTGCAATTTTACAGACACGTGTTTCGAACTCTTGCGGTTAGCAGCGTCAGTCGTCCGTGCGAATTTGTGCTCTGTCGAATATGGATTCGATTTCCGGCCAACATACTAAGCTTTTTTCATATAACATACTAGACCACATTTTATTTGTTTCTATATCTAAATGTCCTTTTGGGAGTCACACAAATGGATTTTTATTCAACTGCTGCTCTAGCGCAGAATCTGTTAGACGGTCGTTTCTAAATGCGTTTGATTACCAAGAAGTCTATTTCGGAGACATGCCGAAGAATTATTATAGTGGTAGAGAATCAAACCTATGGCCATCCCTTTGAGAAAGGAAACATGTTGCCAATTCGAGCAGGGTACCACTTAAATACCTTTTGACTATAATTAGGCTAGGTGTACCAGTTGTGGCTATAGCACCAGTTGTCGCACTAGTGCTTTATATGCGAAATGGCCAATCAAATCACCGCAAACCAAGTTCAAATCGATAAAGCATATTCATATGATACGATAACACCTTTGATTTCCTCCCAAACAAGCAAAGCATAATTGTAAAATTGATTTTGCTTACTTTTTTGACGTTCTTTGCACCAGTTGTGGAACTAGTGGTCCCTATTTGGCCAGTCCTATAAGAAAACAATGGGATTTGCCAAATAAGGAACCAAAATTAAGAATAGTGCCACAACTGGTGCATGCGTTCCTATTATGGATTAATCAATTTTGAAGATAATAACAAATTTTATTGTGGTTTTCACAGCTGTACTAAGGAGCAGAAAGTAAAATCTTTCGCTTGATATATAAATTCCACCCACATGCCTTTTACTTATTTTTTTAAAAATAGTTGTTCTTATGTATGGCGACAATTGGTACACCCACCCTAGACGATTAATAATTGATAAGGAAGAATGGAAATGGGCAATCAACTCACCACGATGTTAAATTTTCAGCGTTTATACAGTTTAAGCTCACCTGAAAAAAGAGAGAAAAGAATGGAAAATAAGTTAATACTATCCAAAATTTTATTCAAGGTGCCAGCGCATTCTATTCTACTCATTTATCCGGGTTTTACTTCACACATAACTCCAAATCGTTTGTCGGTTGATGATAACCAAAATCAAGATCATGATTTGAGTAGCTAAAACCAATCCATCCAATCTATTCCCACATTGTGTTGTCTGGACTGGACTGAAAGTATGTCCAATATTTATTCTGCTCGATTTGTGTAAATCTCTTCCTTTTGACCCTCGCTTATTGAGCCATCAAATGATTTCAAATCACGCTAATTGCATACGCCAACACGACCCACACAGCGCCGCGTTGCCCGCAACTAAACTTGACGGGACCCGCCGACAAGACACGAAGCACGTGACTTTAACCCCGTGCCTAAACCTAAGCTAGAGAGGAATTTACTGGCGATGGCGGCAGCCATAAAATAGGGCTACAAATGAGCCGTTTGTTGTAGAGAGTCGTGGCATAACAGAGCACAGTGATCCACGAGGGTAAGTAGGGAAGCTTTTCCCGACACTATTTTATGCATTTAAGTTGTAAAGGATTATGGGCAAATGTTTCCTTTGACCATCTGTTATCATACAGGAATTTCTCTATTCAAGCATGAATAGAAATTTATGGCAAATCTTAATCATTAATTAAATTGGTTGTCTTTTGAGTCTCCCTAAAACTGAACGACTACGATATAAAAATCAGACCTCAAGAAAGAAAAAGGTTCCAGTTGTTTGCTGTTTTTGATCACCGTGCAACGAAGTTACTACTATAGTGTAACACTACGTACATGCTTGCTAAGACGAATTGAAATTAAGTCACGGATAACCACTCCGTCAAGTGACATACATTCGTGATCTGGCGGTCAGGCATAAGTGAACGTGAATAGCCCCGGACATTGTAGAGAAGTCACTCACTGTATATGCTTCGGTTGTGGACAGACTGAGCCGATCGCCGTAATTATATATTCTGGAAAATAAATATTTAGCGCTGTTCGGTTCATTTCATGCTGACCAGTCAAAATGTTGCAGTTTTATGTTTGTCGTGCACCTGAGCATACTAGAAAGGCTTTGTGTTCGCTTATAAATTTACTCTCATGAGCACTTACAAGCAGAACTGGGACCAAATTTCATCGTAGGGGAATTAATTTAGGCTGTTCGCAAACTGATTCAACTTTCTTGGTGGTCATTTGCTCATTCGCAGCTATAAAAGCCACAAAATACTTTCAGTTATTTTAATTAGGAAATCTCCATTCATGTTGTCACGCTTTTAGTGTTGATGTAATTTAATACAAATTTCGCTAATTTGCCAATGCACGAAATTTGAAAAGACTTCCAAGCGGAACGTATATAAAATACTTCTTTTCCGCAACGAATCATACTCTGGAATTCGCTGGAAGTCGCACGAATTCCAAACGCGAAAACCCCATTACCTCATGCTGGCGAACGCAAAAATGAGCGAAACCTCTGCCTGTTCGTTGCCATAAAACTGGGTTATTAATCACGATGACTTGGTCAATCCCGAAGAGTAGCTTCCACCCATTCTGTGCTGCTGACCATCGGACGTCGCCGTTGATGTTGGGGCTTCCAAACCATAGGCGCCCGACCACTAGCATTGGCCAGATATTTTGATGACTGAATGGCAACGTAACTAGTTGCTTTGAACGGAAGAGGCGCCTACCGTACGGGATCGTAATCCGTAAAGTAAGACTAAATGGATACAGAAAAGAAAGCGATATTGCCCCAGACTTTGTTTGTCAGAACTTCAAGGAGTTCTTTCGGAAATTCATTCAGAAATTCTTTCAGGCATTCAGGGTTGTTACGGAGATCCTGAAATATTTTCCGCGCCAAATCCGCGCCATTTCCGCGCGACATGAAATCCATTCCGCGCCAAATCCGCGCGATCAAAACATAATTCTAAGCAAATACACGTTTAATATCAATTTTGGAAACCACAATTTACTGAACATCTTCTTTTCGAGTTCGTATTTATAATATTACTGATTTCAATTATGTTTATAACTTCAATTTTACACATATTCGTACCAAATTGGAAATACGAGCGTAAAAAAATCGTGTAAAAACAGAATCCTGTGTAAACGAGAATGGTTCGAGCACCGCGTTAATGGTAAACACCTTTTCTTTTTTACAGGTTACCTAGAGAAAATTTAGAATAGGAGAGTTGATAAAAGTGTAAATAGCGCCATTGCCAGCAAGTACATATATTTACAAGTGACAGTGATTTCAAAAAAATGTATCAACAAACTCCAGCCCCAAAACCGGACAAGCTGGAGTCTCTGATATCGTTCGGTCTAGCATGCCAAAACCTTTGCGGTCATCTGCGTGCATCTGGTCAAGAGGCCCACTTCTCCAATCCGGCTTTGCTGCAGGAGTTAGTCAGCAAGTTGCCAGCGAACATCAAGCTGGATTGGGCGCTTTTCAAACAAAAGTGCCCTGCAGTCGACCTTGGCACATTTGGCAATTACATGGCGCAGCTGGTGGTTGCTGCAAGTGACGTCGCTCCCTACCAACCATCTACAGAAGCTCGAGTCGGTTCAGACAAAGGAAAGGGAAAAGAGAAGCTGTATGTGAACACCCATGCATCTGGCAATTCGGTGGACAACGTTGGTAAACGGATTCCTCCAAACAATTCTGGAGGTAAACAGTACCAACCAAAACCGTGCCAAATTTGTGGGAAACAGGGACACAAGGTGCGAGACTGCGACGACTTCAAGAAGTGCAGCCTGGAGGAACGTTGGAAGCGCGTTCAGGAGCATTACCTCTGCAGACGATGCCTGACAGCACACGGAAAGTTCCCGTGCAAGGCAACTTCGTGCGGAATGGAAGGATGTGAAGAGCGGCACCACAAGCTTTTGCACCCAGGCAAGCCACAGTCAGCAGTCCCAGCAAAGCAGCAAACAGTGACGGAAACCGTCAACGTTCACACCGCTCTGAAAGTATCCACGCTCTTTCGTATAGTACCAGTGACGCTGTTCGGCAACGATCGATCTGTCGACACGTTTGCGCTTTTGGACGAAGGGTCTTCGTCTACGTTGGTCGATGTCCGAATTGCTCGTTGGGATTGAAAGGTGAAGTCCACCCGCTTTACTTGCAGTGGACCAGCGATGTTGAACGCTGTGAGGACAGTTCGCAGCTGATTCGTCTTGAAATATCTGGGCGTGGAGCTCAGAAACGACACATTATTGCAGCAGCTCATACCATGGAAAAACTGTGTCTTCCTCAGCAAAGTTTGCCGTTCGATCAACTCGCTCGACAGTTTCCACACCTCCGTGGTCTACCCGTTTACGGATATCACAACGCCACTCCAACTATCCTGATCGGTTTGGACAACACTCACCTGAAGATTCCCCTCAAAGTCCGCGAAGGTAGAGACGGAGAACCAGCAGCGGCGAAAACCAGACTTGGTTGGACGGTGTACGGCCCTATTCCTGGCGAAAGTTCCTCGACGCAGCAGTGCCAGTTTCATCTGTGCAAGGAAACTCGAAAGCCTGACGATGTGTTACACGACCTTGTGAAGGAGTTTTTCTCGGTGGAGCACGTTGGAGTCGCTGTAGCTCCTTTGTTGGAAGGATCCGACGAAATGCGTTCCAGAAAGATCCTCGAAGAAACGACTTCACGGCTGCCATCCGGACGATTCCAAACAGGACTGCTCTGGAAGTACGATCATATTGATTTTCCAGACAGCAAGCCTATGGCAGAGAGTCGGCTGAAATCACTGGAGCGTCGTTTAAGGCAGAAACCCGAGCTGTTCGAGAACTTGAAGCAGCTGATAGTCGAGTACGTAGAGAAAGGCTACGCGCATAAGATTACACAAGAAGAGGTTCACTGTTCGAATCCCAAGAAAGTGTGGTATCTTCCGTTGGGGGTAGTTGTACACCCCAAAAAGCCTGGAAAAGTTCGCATAGTTTGGGATGCAGCAGCGACAGTCCAAGGTCAGTCCCTCAACTCCGTCTTGCTTCCGGGACCCGATCTGTTATCCTCCCTTCCGTCAGTACTCTCCAAATACCGCCAACGCCAGGTTGCAATCTGTGGCGATATAAAAGAGATGTTCCACCAGTTTCAGATCAGACCCGAAGATCGACAGGCACAACGGTTCCTGTTTCGAAGCGACCCCTGCAAAGACTTCGAGATTTACGTCATGGACGTTGCCACTTTTGGTGTAACTTGTTCGCCCTCCGCTGCACAGTTCATCAAAAACCAAAATGCGAAGGAGTTTGAGTCCGAATTTCCCGAGGCTGCCGCAGCAATCGTCCACAATCACTACGTGGACGACTATTTGGAAAGTCGGGACACCGTCGAGGAAGCAGCAGACCTGGCGCTGCAAGTGAAAACAGTCCATGCTAAGGCTGGGTTCCACATTCGGAACTGGATGTCCAACTCCAGAGAGGTGCTTTCACGGGTAGGGGATATAGCTGAAAAATCTGCGAAGAGCTTCAAGACGCATACAGCTGCAGTTTTGGAACGCGTACTCGGGATGAGCTGTTTTCCCGAATCGAACAAATTTGGATTCCGCGGACTTTTCCGCGAACAACTGATGCCCCTACTTCACGGAGAAATTGTTCCAACGAAACGGCAGCTACTCCAAGTGGTCATGAGCATTTTTGATCCACTTGGTCTGGTATCGCTTGTAGTGGTTCACGGAAAAATCCTCGTTTAGAAGACGTGGTGAGTTAAAATCGGGTGGGACGACAAAATCAACGAAGATCTGCTCAAACTATGGCGGCGGTGAATTAAGCTATTAGGACAGCTTGGCACAATTCGCATACCACGGTGCTACTTCCCAGAATATCTACCGGAAAGCTACAAATCTTTGCAGCTACACATTGTTGTAGATGCGAGCGAAGATGCGTACGTAGCAACCGCCTTCTTCAGGATTGTAGATCAGTCTCAAGTTCGTTGCGCTCTGGTATCATCGAGGACGAAAGTTGCGCCACTGAAATTACTGTCAGATCCCCGTCTCGAGCTCCAGGCTACGTTGCTCGGAGCCAGATTAGCGAAGTCTGTAGCGGAAAACCACATACTGCAAATCAAACAACGATTCTTCTGGGGTGATTCCTCCACTGTTCTCTCATGGATACGCTCGGACCACCGAAGATATCGCCAGTTTGTGGCGCACCGCGTATCTGAGATCTTAGACACTTCAAAGATCGACGAATGGCACTACGTTCCCTCGCATCTGAATGTGGCGGATGACGCCACAAAGTGGAAAGAACGACTCCAGATCAGCAACAATCATCGCTGGTTCTGTGGACCAGACTTCCTGTACGATCCTCCAAACCTGTGGCCAAAACAGAACGTGCCATCTACTCCAACTACATAGGAACTGAGACCCATCCACGTACATCGAGAACTCCGAAGAGAACAACAAGTGGTGCAGTTCTGTCGCTTTTCCAAGTGGGAGCGTTGTCTGCGTGCCGTTGCCCTTGTTCATCGATTCATCGATCAGCTGAAGCGAAAGCGGCGTAAAGAACAATCCGACGTTACATCCATCCTTACTCGTGAAGAGCTTCAGCGAGCAGAAGAGACCATTATCAAGCAGGCCCAGTTCGAAGCTTTTGCAGATGAGGTAATTACGATGCAGAACAACCAGTCGCTACCGGAGGACCAGCGTCAGCGACTCGAAAGTACAAGCAAGCTGTACAAACTGTCTCCTTTCCTGGACAATCGAGGTGTAGTCAGAATGGATGAACGGATCGACGGTTTTGCGGATGCGCCCTACGACTTCAAGTATCCTTCTGTGCTGCCGAACAACCATTATGTTACTCGGCTCATCGTCGATTCGTACCATCGACGGTGCAAGCATTCCAACGGAGAGACAGCAGTGAATGAAATGCGGCAAAAATATCACCTGTCGGAGATGAGAGCAGCATTCAGGAAGATCAGCAAAACTTGTACGTGGTGCAAGGTCTACAAAGCGAAACCTGCAGTTCCAAGAATGGCACCGCTACCGGAAGTACGAGTCACTCCTCGCATCAGGCCGTTCAGCTTCGTCGGAGTGGATTACTTCGGCCCGCTGTTGGTCGTCCAAGGTCGTCATGAAGTGAAGCGATGGGTCGCCCTCTTCACCTGTCTGACAATCCGGGCGATCCATCTCGATGTCGTCACCAGCTTGTCAACGGAGTGCTGCAAGATGGCTTTACGGCGGTTCATAGCACGGAGGGGGGCACCTTCGGAGATCTACAGTGATCGGGGTACTAACTTCGTTGGAGTCAGCGGCGAGTTAAGGGAGCAAGTGAGAGCAATCAACCAAGATTTGGCATCAACTTTCACCAATACCGTCACCCATTGGCGCTTCAATCCTCCAGCTGCGCCGCATATGGGGGGTCTTGGGAACGCATGGTTCGGTCGGTGAAGTGTGCATTGGCTTCGCTATCGGTCGAGCGCAAACCTAGCGAGGAAGTGCTGGTCACGCTACTAGTGGAAGCTGAGTCGATGGTAAATTCGAGGCCGTTGACCTACATGCCGCTCCAGACTTCGGAGCATGCGGCACTTACTCCGAACTGTTTCCTCCTGCTTAGTACTAGCGGGGTGAATCAGCCTCCAACCCAGCTTGTGGACGATAGGCAGGCTCTGCACACCAGCTGGTTCCTGTGCCAGCGACTGTTGGACCAATTCTGGACGCGCTGGGAAAAGGAGTATCATCACCACCATCACCAAACGGACCAAGTGGTTCGCAGATATCAAGCCGGTCTCTGCTGGTGATCTGGTGGTCATCGTGGACGATCGAGTCCATAACGGATGGAAAGGGGACAAGTTCTTCGCGTGTTCCCAGGACGAGATGACAGATGTCGCAGTGCAAACGTGCAGACAGCAACTTCGACAGTACTTCAACGACCGGTGGCGAAACTAGCCGTCCTAGATATTGGTGGTAATGCTCGAGAAGACACGGAGCAATACGGGTCGGGGATTGTTCAGGACGGCGCCCTATCGTCTGAATAATTTCTCCCGTGTACCTACTGCCAACTGTGAGGAACGAACAAAAAACAACCGCACCGATGACTTCGTAGCCGATCATTTCAGTCCACCTAATACAGTACAAAACAGATAGCAAACGAGACACACGTAGTACACAAAGTTGAGACCGTCAATAAAAGTGATTATTTTATAGATTTTTTGAAAATTAATGTTTGTTGGACAGGATTCACACATAAAAGGGACTAAAAATGTAAGCTAAACACTCAATTTGTTATCCTACTTAAAACTAAATCATGCAAATTATGAACTAAATTGTAAAATTTCCTATTCATGCAAAATTGAACTAACGAACTATGTTTGAACTTAATACTAATTGAAATCAATATATTGCAGCTAAAAGCAACTCCACAACCCAAAAACGAGTTCGCTCTTTGGATTGTCCGAAGCAATTATCACCTGTCGCAACAATGGGATTTGTGCTCCAAACTCAATGTGCACAGAGCTCTCGGTCTAGTATTTAAAATGGTCGATAATGGTGTTAGCCACGTCCTCACGGTCTATCGGGGATGGGAAGGAATTGATGATGCAATCACTCGCCCACTGCAAACCGAGAACACCTCTGCACTCACCACGAGTTCAAGCGGAATTTGATTGGAATTGTTGGATGCAACGTGCCCGCATCGAGGATGAAAGAGTGGACCGCCGTGAGGTGTTTCGAGCTGCGAAACTGGCCTTCAACAAGGCCATCAAGAGCAGAAAGAGGGCGTGTTTCGACAACCTATGCAAAAGTGGGGTGACGCCTACAGGATAGTGATGCCCAAGACCAAAGGGAGCTCTTCATCACCAGAAAGGTTTCCGTATAGGTTGGCGAGGTTTGTCGAGGTACTCTTTCCGTCCCGAGCCAAAGTCCCTGGCCTCTTGCACGGTAAGGCAATATGGGTACGGCCAAAATGGTGGCTCCGGTGAGGAACGAAGCGTTACTCGGGGTGGCCAAATCCCTGGTTATAAACAAATCTCCAGAGCCTGATGGCTGCTTTGACTGTACTCCAGCAGTCCTCAAGAGGGGCCCGTCGAGCTCGCCCTCTTCTGGCAGCGCTGCCGCGAGATGCTGCGCGTATGCAGTGGCGACATCAGGTTACTTCAGTTGCTCTAGGTCGTACCGCGGCGGTCGTCGGTACCGAACATTGTTGATGACGAATAGCTTTGGGCGCAGTTTAACCATCACCAGATAGTGTTCAGAGTCGATGTTAGCGCCACGATATGTCCTGACGTCGATAATGTCAGAGAAGTGCCGTCCATCAATCAGAACGTGGTCGATTTGTGATTCTGTCTGCAGTGGTGACCTCCAGGTGTACCGATACGGTAGGCTGTGTTGGAAGTAGGTGAATGGCCATATTCTTGGAGGCGGCGAAATCAATTAGTCGTAGGCCGTTTTCGTTCGTCAGCCGGTGAGCGCTGAACTTCCCAATAGTCGGTCTAAACTCCTCCTCTTGGCCAATCTGAGCGTTCAAATCTCCTATGATGATTTTGACGTCGTGGCTTGGGCAGCTGTCGTACTCACGTTCCAGCTGCGCGTAGAATGCATCCTTATCATCATCAGTGCTTCCGGAGTGTGGGCTATGGACGTTGATTATGCTGAAGTTGAAGAACCGGCCTTTGATCCTCAACCTGCACATTCTTTCATTGATCGGCCACCACCCGATCACGCGCCTTTGCATATCGCCCATCACTATGAAAGCTGTTCCCAGCTCATGTGTGTTGCCGCAGCTCTGCTAGATGGTATGATTACCTCTAAACGTTCGCACCATTGATCCCTTCCAACAAACCTCCTGCAGTGCTACGATGCCGAATCCACGGTCCTTGAGCACATCGGCGAGTATGCGTGTGCTCATGATGAAGTTGAGAGATTTGCAGTTCCACGAACCGAGTTTCCAATCGCTAGTCCCTTTTCGTCGCAGTGGTCTTCGCCGATGGTTCCGGTCCGTACTCTCTTGTTGATTGTTCGTTGCTTATTATTTTTTAAAGGCTGGCTTGCAGGGCCTGACACCAAACCCCCTAAATTTCCGGAGGACCATTCCTCCTTATTTCCGGTGGATCATGGTGCACAGTTTCATTTATAGTCCCTCGCTGGCACTCGGACGATGATCAGCCGCCCCTAACATGGAGAACAGACGCTGTTGTTAGCCGATCCTTACATGGAGAACAGACGCTCAATAAGATTTGCACCTCCGGAGAGGAGAACCCCCCCCCCCTTCCCTGTCAGCATACGACCATAGTTCCCACCGTTGGTTACCCGATCTTCCCTAAGGTTGCTCGTATCCCGGCCAGCACCGCGGGGAGGTAGGGATAGGAGTTGCTGGGTAAGAGGCTAAGGACCGCGAGATGGGGTCTATTTTATTCCTTCAGGTACGCGAAGTACCAATGGTACGCTTTACCCAGCATTTGCCGTGCCTGTTTGCTACTGATACACTACGCTACAGATACAAGAACCACCGTCATCGATGCTGGTACCGCTACCAGGGGCGTCTCGTGGACTTTTGCTACACCTGTTCTACCATGCTGAAAAAAAATACTCATCAAGCTGAGTGGTTTCGCATGAAAGTTGGGCATTTAATCTAATATTCCAACCTTTTCTTGTACAACTTAACCAAATATTAGAAAAACAATTTAAATAGAAAAAATTTACAAAACAATAAATGACTTATTTTTCTCTTTTGTTACAAAAATGTTTTAAATTTAAATGCACTTAAAATTTTAGACTCGGAAATCGTCTAAAATCTAACTTGGTAACAGTTGGGCAATAACTGGATATTGCTCAGAATAGAGATCTTTCATATCGGTTCATTCCACCATTCAGGGTACACGGGTCCCATCGCCGCTAATATTTAAACTCTCACATATTTTGTTGCTATGAAAGAAATGTTATTAACCACTATTAGTATAATAATTATAATATATAATTAGTAGGTATATAATTATACAATTATTATTTGATGCGACCCCAGATTGTGACGACCAATGAGTCACATTTAGAAGCTGAAATGTGTTCCAGATATTGATTTATCAAATTTAGTGAAAACTATACCTTTTTCTCTATGTTGATTGATTTTGAGTATTCGTAAAAAAAGCATTATTTACTGTCTCTTTTGAAAACGCAAACATTAATTTAATATTGTTCTTGATGCATTGCATATTCATCACGAGAAAAAAGAAAAACAAACTGTTTCCAATCATCGGCGCCGAAAGCGTGAGCGGTGCGCCTTTCGGCAAAGCACAGCCCGACACTACGATCGAGTCTAACCGAAGGTGCGTCGCGTCGTTGATTGTTCTCGCAGCGCGTCGAACGGGTTTGACTCCTGCGCGCATAGCAGAACTTGCATCTAAACGTGCTTGCTTCGCATGCGAAAGAGGATGATGTGAGAAAACGGAGAAAGCTGGCAACGCTCACGCTGGTTCTCTGCGCGCGGAGAACGAGTGAGCATACCAAGGAGGAAATTATTTCAAATCATTTGTCATGGCGCAAAACTTTAAATTTGACTTCTGGCAGCGCTGCTGTTGGTTCTTCATTATAGATCGTACGACTGGCAAAAGCTTTCTATGTGATGGGGTGTGGTTTTTCAGAGAAACACACATTTAGCTGCAATTTGACTGTACGCCAAGCATGTGGCGTTAACTTGATCTGCCTACGAAATATTTTGTTTCTTTAGATGTTTAGATGTTAAAATCGGGTTAGGGACAAAAGGTCGAAAGACAAAAGGTCGAAAGGACAAAAGGTCGAAAGACAAAACGTCGAAAGACAAAAGGTCGAAGGGACAAATGGTCGAAAAGGACAAAAGGTCGAAAGGACAAAACGTCGAACGGGACAAAAGGTCGAAACGGACAGAACGTCGAACGGGACAAAAGGTCGAAAGAAACTAAAGATCAATAAGATCAAAAGGTCGAAATGGACAAGGAACTGAAACGGAGAGAGTCAATCTAGCACCAGAGTTGCCCTACACAGTTAACAAAAACTCTGCTCTTTTATTTTTCACAATTGTTAACAAATCTATTATTTGCACTCATTAAATTAATTTTATTTAATTGCTAACAATAGTTTAAAATAATTTTTTTTGCCAACTATATAGGACAACTCTGTCTCGCGCAATGCAAGTTTTATTCATTCCCTAAATCAACAATCTTTTTATCTCTAACAGAACTATGTAGATATGCATAATATTGTTTCATAGTAATTACTCCTTCTTTGAAAATTGCTCATTCTTCAGCTTTGAATGATGTGATCAGTGTGTTATTTCTACTTGAAGTTAAATGCATTTCATAAATTATTTCGGAATACACCCAACTTGTTATCAACTTGTTCTTGATCGACCTTTTGTCCCTTTCGACCTTTTGTCTTTATCGACCATCTGTCCTTTTCGACCTTTTGTCCTTTACGACCTTTTGTCCTTTACGACCTTTTGTCCTTTACGACCTTTTGTCCTTTTCGAACTTTTGTCCTTTTCGACCTTTTGTCCTTTTCGACCTTTTGTCCCTTTCGACGTTTTGTCTTTTCGACCTTTTGTCCTTTCGACCTTTTGTCTTTTCGACCTTTTGTCTTTCGACCTTTTGTCCTTTCGACCTTTTGTCTTTCGACCTTTTGTCATAGATTCGTTAAGATCATTGGAAATATTACGTGAAGCTTTGTTTAAAAATTACTGGGTAAATTATTTATATTTTATAATTAATTGCCAAGATATTAATTTCTTACTTCTGACCTTCAAATGGTTACCTGTTCCATGAACAGGTAGAACGTATGGACGAGTCGCCCCTGACCGCTACCTACCGACGCCACAATTCGCTCACCGTGGATTGTCGAACAGAAATGACGCACGAGCGCGAAACTAGAGATGTCGCAAATTAATCGATTACTTCGATTAATCGATTCATCGTTGTGATAATCGATTAATTTTGAATCGATTATTACCCAACGATTAACCGATTCAATAATCGAGATGAATCGTGAGTAATCGATTAGTTACTAATCGATTAATCAGAATTTTACGACATCATAAGGATGTCGAAAATTAATTGATTATTTCGATTAATCGATTCATCGTTGCGATAATCGATTAATTTTGAATCGATTACTATACAATGATTAATCGATTCAATAATCGACAAGAATCAAGAGTAATCGATTAGTAACTAATCGATTAATCGGGATTTTACGACATCTCTACGCGAAACACGAGTCTTTTTATAACCAGAGAAAATGAAGCGGTGGGCCAAAAGCAATGTTATGGATTTTATAGAGGTTCGGGCTAGAGAGCAAAGACGTGTTCGAGAAATGTCGGAATCAGTCACAGTGTTCGTGTCGCACGACGACGACGGTGGCTCGGGTACCGCAACCAAGGCCGGAACGTTAAATGAATTCACCAGAAGGGGGGATTCCAGATGACGAATTGGTTATCCAACTCCACGAAGGTGCTAGCCCAGCTGAAAGAAAAACCAAAAACGGAGAAGAATCTGAATGTCACTTTCAAGTAGTCGACTAGGTTTGAAAAAGAGTTGATGTCTGGCGAAAAGCAACCGACCAAGCGAGAAGTTCTTTGAATGCTTCGGATATGGGATATTTGCACGCTTTCTAATGTATCTTAAAGTTCTGCTTCAAGAGATCTGGCACCACGGCATTGATTGGAATGATAGAATTGGAGACAAAGAATTTGAAAAGTGGCTGCTTTGGGTGAAAGTTCTTCCCAAGATACAATGTATTGAAATTCCTCGATGATATCGATGTGTTACGTCACTAAACACAGACAATTACATACTTTCGTTGACGCTAGTGAAAATGGATTTGCTGCGGCTATCTACTCAAGATTCAGGGACGGGTGTAAAATCGAGTGCGCTCTTGTGGCTGGCAAGACCAGAGTGGCTTCACTACGCTTTCTATCGATCCCACGAGCCGAACTGCAGGCAGCTATTCTCGGAGTGCGGCTAGCGAACACTGTCCAGCGTGCGCTCAGCACCAAGGTGAGTTAACGGGTTTTTCATACCGATTCCAGACATGTTTGCTGCTGGCTTAGCTCAGATCACAGAAGGTACAGTCAATTTGTCGCCTTCAGAGTGAGTGAAATTCTCGATAATACGGAGATACATGAGTGGCACTGGACATCGTCTAAGCTAAATGTAACGGACTTGGATAAAAGTGGAAAGGCTTGCCGGACCTTAGCCCTCTAAGCCCCTGATTCCTCGGACCGTCTTTCTTATGGAAGCCCGAAGAAAATTGGCCCGTAACGTCACGACAACATGGGGCAACAAATGAAGAACTCCGGCCGCATTTACTAATGCACACCATCTCGGCAGAACCATTGTTATTCCTTGGACTATTTTCGAGCTGGACAACGCTGTTGCGTAGAATGGCAAACTTTATAAGGCTGGCAGGAAATTAGAGACGACGTGCAAGAAAGGAAAAGCCTGATAGTGGACCGTTTACTCAAGAAGAGTTTGTGCGTACGGAAAATTAGCTGTATCGTATCGCTCAAGGAGACGGCTTCGCAGACGAAGTGGCTATTCTGCAGAAGAATTCGAACTCTAAAGACAACAAGCAAATACCAAAAAGCAGCTCTGTTCACCGTTTTCCAAAAGATGCGCAAGAATTGTCAGCAATAATTGTGCAAGAACGACCGGCCAGTTCCCTGTACACCAATGATGGCCAACCTCCCGGCTGGATGGCTGGCGGCGTACACTCGTCCATTCACCCACACCGGAGTGGATTACTTCGGATCGATCACTGTGTCCATCGGCCGTCGCACAGAGCAAAGGTGGGGCGTTCTAGCCACCTGCCTTACCACTCGGACAATTCATTTGCAGGTCGCTTACACTCTATCGACCGACTCATGCATTATGGCCTTGAGAAACATTTTCAATAGAAGAGGCCCTCCCGCAATAATCTACAGTGATCGTGGCACAAATTTTCAAGGAACTGCACAGGTGCTAGAGAAGTAAATACGAAACATCGATCAAGACAAACTGGCTGCTGAGTTCTCCTCCAAGCACACTGAATGGAGATTCAACCCACTAGCTTCCCCACACATGGGAGGCATGTGGGAGCGCTTTATCAAAACTGTGAAGCAAAATCTCAGTAAGATTGTAGGATCAAGGGTGGTATCTCAAAAAATACTCGAAAATGCACTAAACGAAGTGTAGAATATTGTTAATTCCCGGCCACTAACGAACATACCTTTGGATGATGACCTCTCTCCAGTGCTAATGCCTAACCACTTCCTTCTTCAATTTTCCAACGGAATGAAACTTTTTTTTTCCTTTGATGATTGCTCCTTGCAATGAAAAACAACTAGGGGCCCTCTCAAACCCTGGCCAACTGCTTCTGGAAGCAATGGCTACGAGATTATCTGCCAACCATCACTAGACGTTCGAAGTGGTTTACAGAAACGAAGCCAATAGAAGTCAACGACATCGTTATTATAGTTGATCCAAAACTGCCACGCAGCTGCTGGCCCAAAGAAATAGTTATAGCAACAAAAACTTCTCCAGATGAACATGTGCGTAAAGCTACGGTACAAAAGTTAGCGGAGGGATCTACGAGAGACCAGCGGTTAACATAGCGATGCTCGACGTTGGCGTAGGACGAAATACGCTTCGAACGGAACCTCAGCGCAATCCGGGGTGAAGTGTAATTAGCGCCATGACGATCAGCTAGCCCCACCTTCCACTATCGAAGATCACTGATGACAATGTAGCGATCGATGACGACCGCACCCACCGCACGAACGAGGGATCAGCGAACATCGACTAGATCAGTTAGGGGTCAACGACGTAGATTGTTATTCAGATGAAAACTTTGATAGCGTTATCTAAATCAAGTTGAGCCTACAAATCGTTGGATAAATCATATTTGTGATCATTCGGGAAAAGTATTATTCAGAACTAGTTGGGGTGAGAGTCCTATAGAAATTTGGAGTTCGAACTTACTAATATTTAAATTGAAAGCACTTTAGAGCCGGTAGGAGTTAGAAACGTGAAAACCATACAACCATATTCCCGTAAGAGCTAGATACAGGTGGTTCGGTATGAGAAACATCATTATTGAATTGGAGTTTATAATTAAAATTACAACTACATAGCAGGTTTACACCATTGATAGAAGACCCCTTAATACTATTATAAGCGTGGCAAACTACATACACACTTAAATCATTTCACATATTTCGGTGAATGTTGCTTCATTTCACCGTAATCTCAACAGCAGAATTGTTTGATAATTATTTTACAAAATTTTCGGCGATTTTTCTTTGTTAAACTGTCAAAACCACCGAAAATCTGTAAAATTATTGATCGAACAGTTCTGCTTTTGAGATTTCTGTGAAATTTCACAGAAATCTGCGATTTATTTTAAGTGTGTAGCCTTGCTCGTAATCACTAAATAAGTAAGATAATCGATATATCATAGCTGAACAAAAAACTAACTACTATTACTATTATACAGGAATTTTATAATTGTCTCCACCCAACCGGAGTGAATTAATAAAATATACGATTACGAGCTTAGTCGGCCAACAGCAATCAGCTGATCAGAAATGTTTACACTTCTTGCTACTAATTAGAGATGTCGCAAATTAATCGATTACTTCGATTAATGGATTCATCGTTGTGATAATAGATTATTACCCAACGATTAATTGCTTCAATAATTGAGAGTAATCGATTAATCAAGATTTTATGACAGCATAAGGATGTCGCAAATTAATTTATTACTTCGATTAATCGATTCATTGTTCTCATAATCAATTAACTTTGAATCGATTACTATCCAACGATTAATCGAGACGGATCGAGAATAATCGATTAGTTACTACACCGGACCTGTGTAAAATAAATGACATTGGGCCAAAAGCCCGTAACTAGCATGATGTTGATGTCCGTGTTGGGAATGCATGGACGGCATGGACGGGTTCTGAAATTTGTACTGGGTGTGACAAGAATTAAAATTTTAAATAGTTTCCCGAAAATAATTGAAAGTTTAAATGAAATTAACATATTGCTGGAGAATTTCCGAGTCGATTGATATATAAATCTCGCTTAACTTTTCAAAAGGACTTAAGTAACATTTTTTTCATGAATTAATTTGAATATTGCTATCAACAGACCAATATGATAACTTTTGATTGCATTTAGGGAAGGTAACGGTTGTTAGCACTTTTGACAGAAAACAGATGTGGTCATTTTGACATTTGCCATACCTGTGCTTTGTAAG